>NW_027528417.1:6760437-6760799 GCF_008692635.1 Crocuta crocuta
GAAGCAGTATAAAATACACAGGACCCTGCACAATCTTCCCCTGTGTCTCTTCTGATCAAACTGTTGCTGAGAAGCTGCTACATATATGAGGGACACCACACTGGTGCTGGAGCATAGAACCAAAATTAACTGAAGAATATACCATGTTTCTGTGAAACCAGGAATCCCTCAGTTCTAAGATGCACCAATTATTTTATCAAGTACCAAGAAAGAAAAATGTTGCCAATTAAATTATGACATGATTTCTTACTACTTAGATTTATTTTACTTTTATTGAAAGAGCTCTTTTAGACATATTCGGACATATATTTTTATAATGCATCACTCTTGGGCACTTATAAAAAGACAAAGAAGCGTGAAAT
>NW_027528417.1:6761008-6996953 GCF_008692635.1 Crocuta crocuta
TGTCATGTCTTGCTCGGTGATAGAAGTTTAGAAAGGACAAGATAATTGTTCACAGGCTAACTGCTATGAGGACGTTTCACAGATTAAAAAATGTATTCATACAGAAGGGAAAACCTGAGATTATGCAACTCAAGAAAGACAAAAGTAGAAAAGGGATTTAATAATGTTCTTCAAGGACACCAAAGTCCTGTCCCCCAAAGCAGTGATTCCCAACTGTTTTGTTTTTTTCTTTACTTTTTAGCAGCAGGACCTCTTTTTAAAATATGATCCTCCAAGAAACCAAGAAAATATCATCCCAGACATGCCTGGGAGATCACAGGGCTCAGAACTGGCTGAGATCCTCACCTGGAGAGAGTATGTCACCTCTATCCACTCTCCACGACACGATAAAGGTCTAAATCATGGCATTAATCAATTAAACATCTACTGTGGTTAAGATACAAAGCCTTGCTAGGTGCTCATTATACAACGATTAATCAAGCACAGAGGAACTTTGGTAACCTTCCAGAAGGAACTTCCTTGTGTGGAGTTTAGACCTTGAGGTGACTGCCAAAAGACAGGATGAGAACTTTTCATCAGCCACAAAAGGAGCTGTACTGACCTGAACAGGCCACAGCACGGGGATAAGCCATATCCCCCACTTAAATCTCACTGTAGCTTTAGGGTACTCTCCAGATGTCTTCGACACCAGTCTCTTCAACTGCAAGCCTGATGCAGCTGGGTCTGGACAGCTTTGGCTCTTTCTTGCCCCATACCCAACCAAACTCAAACCAGGCAGCTGATGGCACCCACCACCCTCCAAAACAAATCCGACACCGCAGCAAATGAGCAAGTCACGTATACCCTACTGAAGGCGGGGACACACCCCGGCCACTTGGCCAAGCTTAAAATCCCTGTTAGACAGCTTGCCATCTCCATGTTTCTTCCATTTTTCTTGGTTTCTTCTCCTGATACTGCTTACAAACTCTCCTTCCTATTCAAAGCAATGCGTTCCAGCCTATAACTTTGCACACTCCCCCTAGCACATCAGCTCTGTGTCACCTCGTTGTCACCTGGGCATGCTCTGGAAACACCACCCACTCCTACCCTTTGTCCCCATCCAAACCACATGGCTCAGCAAACCCTACCCACTCTCCTGAAAGGAAAAGTTCACCTGTAGCTAAGAAAAATAATGCTTTCACCATTTATCCATTATCAACATACAAACAACTTATAGATTAATATTTTGGGATGATTAAAGAAAGCTGTACCCATTTTCCATGGGTACAGTCAGCAGGCTCTCGTCGTTATTATTCCACTGAAGACCAAGGTAGGTGAGGCCAATCTGGCTGGGGAGGTGTCTCCTCCTTTGTCCCTTCCACTGTCAGTCAGCTTTGTGGGGAAAGTTTTTGGTAAAGGGGGATAACCCAGCCAGGTACAGGAGAACATTTCTTTAGCTAAGGGCACTCTGTTGCTGTCAGCACCAACCTGACTTCCAGCCTACTTCTCAAACCCGCCTTTAGTAATAAATAGGGACTTATCAGAACTGGGAAGTCAACTCTGCAATCCCATTTTATTCTCTACACATGGGAACCATAGGTGAAATGTTTTCCTTTAACAGATGGTCTTCAATTGAGTAGCATTCTGTGAACAGAAAAAATGGTGTATGGAGCTGCTCTACAGTGTGAAGACCATAACTTTCTGGCCACAGGCACAAAACTGCTGATCTGAGTCATGACTATAACGTTAGAGGGCTTCATACCAAGCGTTGGAAAAGTCATACTGAAGCGCCGTGGTCATCCCTCTGCCCTTCGTCCACAAACCAGCTTCGGATAAAGGACTTGTGCCAAGAGAGCAGGTGGTTAGACAGTGTCCCTATACGATTTCACAGCTGGACAGGAGCTCAGACAAGGAAACTGAGACCCGATAAGGTAAAGTGAGACAAAGAAGGGCATTTTAGTTTGATTCTTCTGGACAAAGTTAGAACCCAGCCACACAACATGGTCCAAACCTTAACATTTTTAAAATTTCACTTGAATTTCAGACACACATTTCCCTTCTTACCAGAATTACTTCAAAAATGAGTGGGATCAGTCTGCTCTCTTCCACAAGTCTGTTTAAAAAATAAAATAAAAAAATAAGCACACATTAGATAACACGTATTTAAATTACTGCCCTGATAAAGATTACCAGAGCCCCGTTTCATTGCTTAAATTCTGTGCCCGAGAAACTGATGATTATATTCATTTTTAATAAACTGAACTACACCTATTAAAACCAAGAAATATGGGGCTTCCTTGCAACTGACTATTAGCTTAGCCTTACTGATCTGTAGCAAGTAAAATCTCAAATAGATTGACATTTATAAATGTAAAAATTAATTAAAATTCACAATTCTCATAAAGACTATGAAAATAGGCAATGCAAGGTGAAATAATGTAACCAGTCCTCATTGCACAGTTAAATTGTAAGCGTGCCACACTGTAATTTTTCACACATGCCTCATTAGCTGTCTTCTCAGCACTAATGAATTAATGTATAATGACTTTTAATCTTTTATTTTAAAAAAAAAGTGGATCCTACTCAACACTTTGGGAACTTTCCATCATCAAAACTAGTTAATAAATTATTATCTATTGTAACAGAAGATTTTTTCATGCAACTTAAGAGAAAATAGCCTCAATTCAAAATTAACAGTTCTTATTAAAACAACACTTCAGTCTCTATTCCCTTAGTCCACGGCAGCAAACATTTTTCTGTGAAGGGTAAGATGGCAAAGACTGTAGGCTTTGGTTGGCCACACAGTCTCTATAGCACCTACTTAACTCGGTCACTATAATGTACAAGTTGTCATAAATAATACGTAGATGAATAGGCATGGCTGTGCTCCAATAAAATTTTATTTACAAAAACAGGTATGTGCCTTATTTGGCCCCTAAGCTATAATCTGCTGATCCCTCATTCAGTTTTAAAAATAAATCAGATTCTTTTATTTTATTAGCATTTACTTTGGATGATAAACTACAGCACTCAATACAAGCATGTTGCCTTCACTGTGAGTATGTGCAGTTTGTCTATTTCACAGAAAATGCCAGGTGGATAGGAAGGGAATTTATCATCTGGTCTCCCTTGAGCTGGTTTGTCTATGATAATACATTGCTAACAGAGAAGCCTATGAGACATGCCAAGAAAAAAAGATCACGGTGTTTATAAATATGTTATGGGAAAGTGAGATACAGAAAGAAGTCCCAAAGACTGGAGCTGTTAGACAGTCCCCAGTATCTAGCAGAGAGTTTCAATATATTAGAGGATAAGGTTCTGACTGCACATATTAAATTCATTTAGTTTCTCACTTTCCTGGGCAACTGAGCCGAAGCTCCCTACCTGACGCCTGGGCAGGAAGGGAAATTCACACACTCAAGACCACACACACAGCCTCAGTCCAGCACATTACCAGTCTTCTTCCTCAGCTCCTCAGATGGTGACCATCCCTCTTCCTAAATTGGGCTTTAAAAATATTTATGATCTATACTCTTATTAGGCCCAGGTTGATATAGCCACGCATATATCTCAGAGCTGCCCAGGCACCCAAACCAACAGAGTCCCTGGGACACGGACCCCACTTCTTCTCCAATGGAACCTAGAGGTGAGATCTTCTTCTGCTCTCTCTCCCAACATTCAGATCCAGGAACATCTGCTCACAACACCAGCACCCTCCTGACAGTATTTGTTTTGTTTTGTTTTTAAATTTTTTTTTAATGTTTTTATTTATTTCTAGGAGAGAGAGAGAGACAGCGTGAGCAGGGGAGGGTCAGAGAGAGAGGGAGTCACAGAGTGAAACAGGCTCCAGGCTCTGAGCTGGCAGTCAGCACAGAGCCCGACGCGGGGCTCAAACCCACGAACCGCGAGATCATGACCTAAGCGAAAGTCGGACGCTTAACCGACTAAGCCACCCAGGCGCCCCTGTTTTGTTTTGTTTTTAATGTTTATCTATTTTTGAGAGAGAGGGAGTGGGATGGGCAGAGAGAGAGAGGGAGACCCAGAATCCAAAGCAGGCTCCAGGCTCTGAGCTGTTAGCACAGAGCCCAACACAGGGCTCAGACCCACAACCATGAGATCATGACCTGAGCTGAAGTCGGATGCTTAACCGACTGAGCCACCCAGGCGCCCCTCCTGACAGTATGTTTAAATAGATGCTACTACTAAGATGTGCCTACAGAAACTACTATAACCCATTCTTATGGATTACAACTAGCCTTCTCCAGGTTTCTGCATGGTAAGCAGCCTGGCCAGGACTACTTCTTTCGTCCCCTTCAATTAACTATCGGTTCTAGCACGCCAGGCCTCATGTTTTTCTGAACACCACCAACCATAACAATTGTTGTTCTGATTGGACTGATATAATTCAGAGCCATGTCTGGTAAATAAAAGGGACCCCGGGCTAAAATAAAAGCACTTTTAGTTTAAAAAAAAAACACACAACATTTCTATGACATTTTCCATGACTCATGAACTAAACCGCAAATGTAAATTCCCAAAAACAACTTAGCCCGGTCCGGAGCAAGAAGGGCTGCAAATGTTTATGACGATCTAAGGCAGTGTTTTTCCAACTGTGGGAATCGGGCAATAAGTGGGCAAGGAGAGGAGTTCACTGCCTATCGACTAGCATTTTCTTAATTAAAAATAATAAAATAGAGACAATCCAAAGCTGTCACATATGGTATTGCTCCATGGACATTTCTGTTTCAGTTACAGGTCTACAGGTATGTACTGGACGGTGATGTAAAATGCATTTTTTCCTACATGGGTCTTAGTTAAACTTCCGAAATCCACAGATTCTCCACTACTTTGGAGACAATATTCATTTGCCTTCAGTATGCTCTTACACTTTGATTTTTAAAAATCTGTCTCTTCATTTTAACCACCTCCTCTCATACCACCATAGAATTAGTGGCTCAGGTCTCAAATGATCAAACCCTTGGTGTGCTCTAAGTAACAGAGCGCACTACTCAGAGCTTTCTTCCTTTAATTTATACTCTGGAGAGCAGCCCCAGTGCTCAGGACTCTGTAAACCAGGGAGGACGGGGCTTATCTCCGAAGAAGGCTGATGTGGCTGAATTTCCGGGAATTATTCACACAGCAAATCTTAAATCATCATAGTAGACTTCTGCAAAAGGCTATCTTAGTTGGAGTTGGGGGCTCTGTTCAGCAGTTAGTCACCATGACTTTAAATGACCAGCATCAGGGTGCCCTGGGGGCCTTAGTCATTTAAGCATCTGACTTCAGCTCAGGTCATGATCTCATGGTTCAAGCCCCATATCGGGCTCTGTGTTGACATAGAACCTGGAGCCTGCTTTGGATTCTCTGTTTCTCTCTCTCTCTCTCTCTCTCTCTGCCCCTCCCCCACTTGATTCTGTCTCTCTCAAAAATAAACATTTAAAAATTGTTTTAACATTTTAAATCACCAGTATCATTTTACTACATAAGCTTGTTGTATCCTATGTTCTAAAATAATAAAATTTCTATGGTTTATGGACAGCCTGAAGGACAGGAAATAAAAAGATTTATCTGGATTTTTTAAACCAGAAACAAACAAAAAGAGATCTTTCTGAAATTATCCCTAATCTTCAAAGGACTATGAAGACATTAACTACATCGCAGTATACTTTTCTTTATGTTAGCCATCTTAAGCACACTGATTCTAAGTAATTCCAGATGAAAACTGAAATAAACTGCCCTCCCCAAATGTAGTTCAGAGGACGACTTGAAATCGTTTGGAGTTTTGTTTTGTTTTGTTTTGTTTTGGCAGGGGGAGGGTTTGGGAGTATGTCTTCTTTGTTTTGTTTCTTCCCCTTAATAGTACAATTTTATAATAGATTGTATGTGCTTAAAGAGTTTTCCTTACAAATTTTTGACTTGGAAGATTCACCAGGATTTTGTTTATCTGTGGTTTATATTATTAACCAAGAGGGTGCTGTTATCAATTAGGAAATTTTGAATAAACTTAGGAGAATCTTTAGGATACATTATTTGGCATTCAAACTCCCTCCTGCCCCTAGAGTAAGTGTTGGTTGCCCTTGGTGTCAGGAAGCTTCTTAAAAGTTTTATTTACTGACGCTTGATAGTTCAGGCTAAATATAAAATAAATTAGCAGCAGTTAGATATAAATGACTAGATGCTATTTATATAGGAAAAGGAGAAATAGAAGGATTCCTTTCCTGTTCAGAGAGCTAGAGACGTGAGTTGGGCTGAATTTCATTTTTTTAAATATATTTTATTGTCAAATTGGCTAACATACAGTGTGTAAACTGTGCTTTGGTTTCGGGGATAGATTCCCATGGTTCATCACTTACGTACAACACCCAGTGCTCATCCCAACAAGTGCCCTCCTCAATGCCCATCACCCACACTCCCCCCCCACCCCCATCAACCCTCAGTTTGTTTTCTGTATTGAAGAGTCTCTTATGGTTTGCCTCCCTCCTTCTCTGTAACTATTTTTCCCCTTCCCTTCCTCCATGGTCTTCTGTTAAGTTTCTCATATTCCACTTATGAGTAAAAAGATATGATCTGTGTCCTTCTCTGAATGACTTATTTCACTCAGCCTAGCACCTTCCAGTCCCGTCCACATTGCTGCAAAACCTTTGTTAACATTTTTCAACTTTCCTTTAAAACATAGACTCTCTAAGTATGAACCAAGAACAAGAATTAAAAGTACCTGAAGTCCCCCAAGCCACTCCACCGTACTTCTCTGTATTCAGAGAAAAGAGGAGGCAGAGGAGGGGGAGGAAAGGAGCTCTGCCTGCTCTGGTTCAGGTTTGCCAAACAAAGAGAGCAGCCCTGACAGTGATTCGATGGGTTTAGAGAGACACCAGGGTCGGTCCATGGACCTGCACTATCAGGTTTGCTCACTTGCCTGCAGTCTTTATCTACCCACATGGGTAGAGACAATACACATGAAGCAGGGACCAGAAGTCAAGACCTTCCATCTCCACGATCAGCCCTAGCCATCAGGAACACCATCCGTCCCCTCAGAGGGCCTCTCCATCTACTGTCTCTGCATTTCAACAACTCATGTTGTGATACAGATCTTCCTTAGTGCTAGAGATTTTTTTGACTAACACCATTGAGCATTTGTCATGGGCTAATATTACACACTTAAAATCTGTGCCTTCAAACTCAGAGTCAAATGGCTTAAGAGACACACTGTAAAGTATACAAACAGAATTAACTTCTATCACGGATGTATACACAGGTGATAAGGGAATCGACCTGGGGAAAACCCAGGGAGCCCAGACTGTTGAAAAGAGGTGTTTATGAGCTTTGAGAGAACTGGCCAATTCAAGTGAAGTGCACCTACGTGGAAAGGGTGAGCAGGAGGAATGGAGCCATCTGCGTAGGGAAAGGACAATGTGAAAGATGGAAAATGATGTAGCCTTGAATGTCATGCCAAGGACTCTGGGTTGTATCTATAGGTTACAGGGAGTCTATGAAGGATTTTAAGCAGGGGAATGACACAGTAAAACTTGTTGTTCAAACTCCAATCTGACAGTAATGGGGGGAAATGACTGGGGGAAGGAGTGCAGTCCAGAACATTCCTACTCAAAGACTGGTCTGCAGACCAGAGCCAGCCAACAGACTGTCACGGTCTGGGACAAGACAACTACTGAAAGATTACGTTTCTGTGTGTTGGGATCAGAACTTTGCAGCAGTATAAAACATGACCCCACCAAAATATGATGAAAACCAGGATATTTGCACAGCCTCAAAATAGTTCCCCACAAAGGAATTTACATTGGAGAAACCTGGCAGGCACCACCTTAACCAATGGAACACATTTCACGTCACTAGAAATAAGACAATATCAAATACACCCTGCTATTGTGCACTGAGGAGGATACATCATCGCTTCTGGGGTACTTTTGTCAGATCTACAAATCTCAAATCTAATCATGAAAAGTGCCAAGCTCAAATTGAGTGGCATCTTACAAACTTACTAGCCAGTGGACTTCAAAAGTGGTAAAGCCATACAAGATATGGAAAAGAGTGAGGAGCTGTCCCCAACTGCGGGAACTCCTACTAGAGAGAAGATGACTAAATGCAATGTGGGACCCAAGATGACACCCAGAACTAGAAGAAGGACATTAGTGAGAAAACTGACAAAACTGAAATAAGATGTGCAGATTAGTTAACACTATTCTATCAATGTTAATCTCCTCGTTTTGGTAACTGCTATGGTTCCAGAAGATGTCAACATCAATGGAGGCTGGTGAAAGGCATATGGAAATTCTTTATACTACTTTTGGAACTATTCTCTAAGGCTAAAATTATTTCAATATTAAAAGTTTTTTTGTATTTGTTTGTTTTGTTTAATTTTTGTTTTATGACTCCCAAATGCTCTGACTCTCCTAAGAAGTGGGATCTGTGTCCTCTTCCAAAATCTGGGTAGATTTGTAACTGCTTTGACCGATCGTGTAGCATGGAAGTGACACCGTATGATTTCTGCTTATATTTTGAGTCCGTTTGTTAGATTTCATTTTCATCGTATTTTATGAAAATATTTATTCTGGTTCTCTGTCGCCGCATAACAAACCACCCCAAACTTAGTGTCATGAAGCAAAAACTACTTTGTGATGTTAGCGGATTCTATGGGTCCTGGATCTGGACAGGGCACACGGAGATGACCTATTCTTGTTCCCTGATGTCATCTGGGAAGACACAAAGGCTGGGGTGACTGGAACAGCTGCAGGGCTATAGGCATCTCGAAGGCTTCTTCACTCACGCACCACATGAGGTGCCTCAAGGGAGGCTCAGCTAATTCTGCCCAGTGGATCACCGACTGCTCTCCTCTCCAAGTGGCTTGGCCTCTCACAGCATGGCAGCTGGGTGCCAAGAGGGAGCATTCCTAAACAACCAGGTGGAAGCTGTCTGGGCTTTTCTCCCCGGTGTCACTTCCACTGCATTCTAAATGGTTACAAGCCTGTCATCAAGCTCAGCCCAGCCTCAAGTGGAGGAGAAACACAGTCATCTCCAGATGAGAGAGAGTGAAGGAAGGGCATGTGGGGTGGGGATGGTTTCTGTAGCCATCTTGGTAAGACTCAGTCTGACCCAGCACTGGTCTGTAACACGCTGAATTTTTAAGAACTGTTTTTTTCACCACAGACAGCGTGAGTAACATTAGAACCAGAGATACCAGTTGATTCCACAGCAATCCAAAGGCATCATAACGGGAGCCTCATATATGTGTTCTATTGCTGAATAACAAATTAGCACAAACTTAGTGCCTTAAAGTAACACCCATTCATTAATTCAAAATCCTGTAGCAGAAGCCTAGCTCAGCATGGCTGGGTTATCTGCTGGGAGCACATGGATCTGGAACTGAGGTGGCGGGGAGGCTAACTTCCCCTCTGGAGGCTGGGGGATGAGGGGATGTGTTTTCAACCAGTCTTGTGGACAGAATTCAGTTCCTTGCAGTTTGAAGACCTGAAGTCCCTCTTTCCTTGCTAGCCATCAGCCACAGGTCCCTCTCAGATCCTACAGGCCACTCACATCCCTTGGCACATGGACTCCCCCATCTGTAAACCAGCAAAAGAGACTCTCCTCCATGTCAAATACTTAGTGAGCTTCAAATCTCCTTTACTTCCCAGTCTCTGACCTCTAGGCCGGATTTAAATAGCTCCTGCAATTAGCAAAGCCCACCTGGATAATCTCCAGATTTTAAGGTCAACTAGTCTGGACCTTAATTACATCTGCAATATCCCAGCACAGCGGCACTAAATTAGTATTTCACTGAGTAACTAGGAGAAGGTGTGTATACACCTGCTGGGAATCTTGAAGCCCATCTGAAAATTCTCTTCACTCCAATTTCACCTCATTCTTGCCTCCTTTTAAAAAGCATAATTCAGGGGCGCCGGATGGCTCAATCAGTAAGCACCTGACCCTTGATTTCAGCTCAGGTCATGATCTCACAGTTTGTGAGATCAAGCCCCACATCAGACTCTGCGCTGACAGCATGGAGACTGCTTGGGATTCTCTTTCCCTCTCTGTGTCCCTCCTCCACTCATGTTCTCTCTCTCTCCTAGATATTTTTTTAATGAATAAAAAATAAAAGGAGATTTCATCTTTAGTTCCTTGAATCAGCTGCTTCTGGTTAACTTACATAGAAACCCCAAATAGGTGCTGAACTTTTTAAAACTTCAACAATGCTGGTTAAGAGTTTTAGAGTTACTATTTGTTTATAACTGAGCACTAGACAACAAACAAAGCTTTTTCACTTCTTAGGACATACATATTTTGTCAATCTAGTGGACCAACAACAGTCATTTTAAATTTAAAAAAAAAAAGAGTCTCTAACATCACGCTGAATTTCAAATTATTGGTCCACTGAATCAGCTCCAAAAGAAGTGGTTTTATAATGTGTAGCTTTGGTATGATATTATGTCTAGTCTGAGAGCAAGCTATTTGTAACGTTTCTCCTTGAAATGTTTGCCCTTGCCTGCAATGCTTGTTAATCCTCTTGCACAGAATTGCAGAAGTCTTACCAATAAAGGTAAACATCTAAGGAGATATTTTGCACAAGAAAAGGGAAGGGCTGAAATTTCAGTAGGTCTAGCGCAGGATATGTTCAGATCTGGTCATTTTATAAAGATCTACAGAGTCCTTCATATGGGCAAGCATTATATCTTTTCCTTGAAGAGGTTTTTACCCCAGTGGACAAAAAAACATATGCAATATAAAAATAACTGAATTCAGCTTATAAAACTTGACTGCTTCATTTGCTGATAAAGTCTTAGAATTGTTAGAATATAAGGGTATACCAGAATGTACCTCCCATGGGTAGAATCTCCCATTGTCTCAAAGAGCATGAAAAAGATATGAATTTCAGTAACTATGGTCAAGTAAAAAGCAAATGTTTTTCAATAGAAAGGAGATTCATACAGAAATTTTAAAAGTGTATGTTACATTAGCGACTTTGCAAAAAGCTTTTGTACCCATTACCTCAACAGATACCCAATACAGGCCTGTGATGGCCCACATCTGTTGAATGAAACAAGGCCTCAGGCTGTTTCTATCATAAAAAGTACAAAAGGTGAGACAGAAGGGTTGTACACCAGAGGATCTACACACAGTACATGGCACTCATATACAAAATATCCCAGACTCCAGGGAGCCTGGGTGGCTCAGTCAGTTAAGTCCCCAACTTCGGCTCAGGTCATGATCTCATGGTTCCATGGGTTCGAGTCCCGCATCGGGATCTGTACTAACAGCTCAGAACCTGGAGCCTGCTTCTGATTCTGGGTCTCCCTCTCAAGAATAAACATTAAAAATTTTTTGTTTTAAATATCCCTGACTCCTTCTAGCTCCAGATGCTACAAGCTACCTGAAAGTCACGTTTTGTCCAGGGATATACACTAACTGTCCCTGCACAGGTGACATTTTTGTTAACCAGCTACAGGCTCTGGCCCCACATTCCCACAACCCTTTCTGCTCTTCCTGGGTCCTGAGCCCTTGCCCTCTGTCTTTCTGAGCCCGTGGTTCTTTCAATCTCTCAATCCTTGGCACTCTCCCCACGATGTGATTCTGTACTGGTCACAAAGCTCTACATTCACACTACAGGGAAGAAACAGGTTGCTTCTTGCACCAAAGCAAGGAGGGGACTGAACCACAAGAAATGCTATTAATAAGACAAGTAAGATAACGACTGACAGGGGCACAAACCAGAGACAAATCCCTATGAGGACAACCAGATTTCACATGTGGCCACCATCTCTTTTCCCCCACAGACATGAGCACAACACTAAAAAAGAGCCATTGTATAAGAGATATTGCTTAAATTCTTTTCAGTTTAATTAACCTACTTATTTTCTATGGTCCCTTTTTGTCCTGTTACTTAATGAAATTTAAGAGAATTTGGGGGAGGGGGAGAACCTACTTGAAGTCAGGCTAAGATTTGTCTTTTTTCTTTTACTCATTCACTATTTATTAACTTACTGTACCCATTAGATGCCATGCATTAAGCTAGTTAGAGCTATAGTAAGTATTCTAAGTACTAGGACAGATGTCTAAAAAGGGTCGAGAAGGGGAGCGCCTTGCTGGCTCAGTCAGCAGGATAACTGACTCTTGATCTTCAGACTGTAAGTTCGAGCCCCACATTGGGAGTAGAGATCACGTAAAAATAAAATCTTAAGGAAAAAAAAGAGTACAACCCCAGATGGGATGAGAGAAAATACAGTTGACCCTTGAATAACACAGGATGTAGGAGCATTGACCTGCACAGTTGAAGAATAACATATGTAACTTCTGACTTCCCCAAAACATAACTACCAATAGCCTACTGTTGATCTGAAGCCATATAACATAAACAGCCTGTTAACACGTTTTGTTTGTTGTATGTATTATGTGCTGTATTTGTACAATAAAGCAAGCTAGTGAAAAAACTTTAAGGAAATCATAAGGAAGGGAAATACATTTACAACACTGTACCATATTTATTGGAAAAAATCCGCATACAAGCAGACCTGCACAGTTCAAACCCATGCTGTTCAAGGGTCAGCTGTAGTCTTTTCTGGCTGAGAAGCATAAGAGAGGCTTCAAAGTGAAACCAATAATGGCAACAGTGGTAAACACAGATCACACAGTTACTAAGTAGCACATAGCTCCCTGTGCTGTACAGGCGGGAATTCAATGGACTTGCACAAAGAAAAAGAAAATCCTAGGAGTCAGTAAATATGATCATGATGAGGATTAATGTTTTGTTTCACATGAGAAATTGAGATCTGAGGAAATAAATGGGTCAAGTGCCAAGGAGGGGGCTGAGATGTGAACCCAGGCAGATCACATCCCATAGGACAGGTACCACTTGAGCTGAACCTTGAAAGAGAAGGCGGTTATTGACAGGCAGTAGGTGGATGAAGGGAAAGGAGGAAGAGGAGGACAGGAAGGGGTGAACTACATCCTGGGCAAAGGGAACAAACAGCATGACCAAGAGCAAAAACGCAATGGGCTCATTACAGGTAGTGATAAGCAAGGTAACAGGCACATTTGTTGCTACGAGTATTACTATGGCCCACTATGAACAGTTGATACGTTTCTAGGTGGTTGGGGAGGAAAAAAGTCAAAAGAATATTTTATAACATATGAAACAGCATGAAATTCAAATTTCATTTTTATAAAGTTTTATTGAAACCTAACCATGCTCATCCATTTACACATTGTCTCTGCTTTTACATGCAATGCCACAGCTGAGTAGCTGCAACAGAGCCCACATGGCCAGCAACGCCTAAAACATTTACTATCTGGCCTTTTACAGAAAGTTTGCCAAGCCCTGCTCTAGGTGACTGGGTGCTACCAAGGGGCGGATTAGGCATAACGAGGTCATCGCTGGCTTTCTATTTTTACCACACTTATTTTGTTTCCAGAAGAAAAGGTCTGGGAGGAGGAGGATCGGTTAGCTGACAAGGACTACTCTCGAAATAAGAGGTGATCAACACAAAGCAGGGGTGAATGGGAAGAGAAAACTGAGAAATATCAATGAGGTTGTATCAGTAGGATTTCAAAATCTACTGGATGCGGGAGAGGAAGAGAAGAAAGACAGAATGACATGAGGTACTTGACAAGTCGAACCTGGAGGTTATCACCATGACCGCTACCTGAACAATGCGCATCATAGCAAGCAACCTCACTGATAGCGCTCCTGCCCGCTCGCGCACTGGGTGTGGTCAGTGCTGTGCCTCTCACTTACCGTGGTCATGACTAACATGAGGTAGGAGTGAATAATCTCGCTCTAAAGAGAAGAAAACTAACCCTGAACTCTATCCAAGGTAACAGCTAATTCATTTCTGAGTTCATGACATGAACTGCTCTAAGATACTATAATATAGAAAGGGAAACTCTACTTCAGATAAGAAAATGAATTAAGTTCTGAAAGAAGAGGGGCAAGTAGACTGAAGGCAGAAACCCAAGGCACACCAATGTCTCAAGAGTTGGCAGGAAAAAAAAACATCTCAGCGGTGTCGATCTTCACAGCATGTAGGAAGCAAGGACATTAATGGGGTGGAATGGAAGAAAGTCAAAAAGAACCACTGCTCAACCCCTCCTAGATGTTCATATCTTAGGTTCAGTTCCAGTTTCCAAAAATTATACTTGTATTATACTGAATAACTCCCCACAGTCATTTCAGGAAGCTGTTGCTGGTTTTTTTAGTTTAATTTAAATTTTAGTTAGTTAACATACAGTGCAATATTGGTTTCAGGAGGAGAATTCAGTAATTCATCACTTACATTCAACCCAGTGCTCATCATGACAAATGTCCTCCTTAATGCCCAGCACCCTAGCCAATCTCCCACCCATCTCCCTCCATCAACCATGTTTGTTCTCTATCATTAAGTCTCTTGTGGTTTGTTTCCCTGTCTCCTTTTTTCCCTCTTCCCATATGTTCACCTGTTTTGTTTCTTAAAATCCACATATGAGTGGAATCATATGGTATTTCTCTTTCTCTGACGAACTTATTTCGATTACCATTATATATTCTACCTAACAAAAACAAACAAAATAGAGTGACAATCAACTTGAAGCCACTGAACCAAAGCCTACCTTGCTCACCTTGAAAACCACAAGATAGGTTATAGACTGTCATTAATGTTTGTTTGTTTGTTTGTTTGTTTGTTTATTGTCAGGGAGAGAGAGAAAGCATGCAAACAGGGAAAGGGCAGAGAGAGAGGGCTAGACAGAACCCAAGCAGGCTCTGTGTGAGCCCAATGCAGGGCTCAAACCCATGAACCATGAGACCATGACTTGAGTCTAAATTAAGAGTCAGATGCCCAACCAAATGAGCCCCCCAGGTACCCCAATGTTAATAAGAACCACCAGCCTATACGAGCATGTTTAACAAACAGGTGACTTTTTTTCCTGATTATAGAAAATAATTATTAAAAATCATACAGAGTCTCAGTTAACTGAATGTCCAACTCTTGATTTCAGCTCTGGCCATGATCCCAGGGTTGTGGGACTGATTCTTGCGTCAGTCTCTGTGCTGAGCATGGAGGCTGTTTAAGATTCTCTTTCTCTCACTCTGTCCCTCTCTTCCACTTGTACTCTAAAAAAATGTTTAAAGAGTTTTTAAAAATCACATTAAGGGGCACCTGGGTGGCTCAGTCAAATATCTGGCTCTTGATTTTGGCTCAGGTCACGATCTCAGGGTTCATGAGATTAAGCCCGGCATCAGGCTCTGGACTAGTAGCGCAGTCTGCTTGGGACTCTCTCTCTCTCTCTCTCCCACTGCCCCTCCCCAGCTCACTTTCTCTCTGTCTCTCAAAACAAATAAACATTTTTCAAAAATCATATTAAAAACAGACAAGATCTAAATAGATATTTTTCCAAAGAAAACATCCAGATGGCCAACAGGTACATGAAAAGATGCTTAACATTAGTAATCATCAGGGAAATGCAAATCAAAACAACAATGATATGTCATCTCACACCTGTTAGAATGACTATCATCAAAAAGAAATAACAAAAAGTCAGTGAAGATGTAGTAAAAAAAAAAAAAAAAGTACCCTTGTGCCCTTTGATCAGAATGTAAACCAGTGTAGCCTTTGTGGAAAACATGTGGAGGTTCCCTGAAAATTAAAAAAACAGGACTATCATGGACACCTGGGTGGCTCAGTCCGTTAAGAATCCAACTCTTGATTTCAGCTCAGGTCATGGTCTCATGGTTTGTGGATTTGAGCCCCATGTCGGGCTCTGCAATCACAGCACAAAGACTGCTTAGGATTCTCTGTCTCCCCCACTCTCTCCCCTTTCCCCTCTACCACTTTCTGTCTCTCAAAAATAAATAAAATACACATTCAAAAATCCAGGATTATCATATGATCCAGCAATTCCACTTCTGGGTATTTATTCAAAGAAAAAGAAAACACTCATTTGAAGATATCTGCACACTCATATTCAACACAATATTCTTTACACAAGATACAAAAGCAGCTCAAGTGTTCATCAAGAGATAAATGGATAAAGATGAGGTGTATGTATATCTATACACACACACACACACACACACATAAATACATACAGTGGAATATTAAAAATAAAAATCTTGCCATTTCTGACAATATGGATGGACCTTGAGGGCATTATAGTAACTGAAATAAGTCAGACAAAGGTAATTTCTATATGGTCTCACTTATATGCAGAATCTAAACAAAACAAACAAAACCAAGCTCACAGACACAGAGAAAAGACTGATGGTTGCCAGAGGTAAGGACTAGGCGGATATAGAAGAAATGTGTGAACTGTTTTGAGTTTTTTATAGTTTAAATAAATTGAATAAACCAACAAATGAAAAAAGAACAAGGTAGGAGGGTCTACTCTATCAGTAGATAAATCTTACATAGCTATTTAGATAAAATTATTTATATAAAATATAGAAATACAGGACCATAAAATGTAGTATTTTGCTAAATGTTACCTTTGGGAAAAATAGAAAATTATATTATATTACATTACAATGAAAATATTGCAATCTCAGTGCTATTAAAAAAAAAAAAACATTAATAAGGGGTGCCTGGGTAGCTCAGTCAGCTAAGCATCTGACTCTGGATTTCGGCTCAGGTTATGATCTCATGTTTTGTGAGTTTGAGCCTGGCATTGGGCTCTGTGTTGGCAGTGTGGAGCCTGCCTGGGATTCTCTCTCCCTCTCTGCCCCTCCCCAGCTCGCTCATTCTCTCTCTCTTTCAAAATAAATAAACTTTAAAAAATCATTAATAAGTTCTGATGTATTATTTGCTTTTTTTTTTCTATTCATATAGGGCATAGGATCAACCTCATCTGGAAAAAACAGCTACCATTTCTTGTCCATGTGCTCTGCCCCTTGCACAGCCACACCTCGTTTAATGCCTAAGGACACTTACAGAGACAGACATTGAAACACAGGTTGGTGGAGGCACCTGGGTGGCTCAGTCGGTTAAGCACCAGATGACTTGGGCTTAGGTCATGATCTCGTGGTTCATGGGTTCAAGCCCTGCATCAGGCTCTGTGCTGGCAGCTAGCTCAGAGCCTGGAGCCTGCTTCGGATTCTGTGTCTCCTTCTCTCTCTAACCCTCCCCTGCTCACACTGTCTCTCCCTCTCTCCCTCAGAAATAAATAAAACATTAAAAAAGAAAAGAAAAGAAAAAGAAACACAGGCTGGTGAAGCAGTTTTCTCACAGCCACTCAAAAGCCTATAATGTATCTGGGATTGGAACTGACATCTGTCTAATTTAAAATATATGACATCAGAATAGGGGGTGGGAGGGAGAGGGGAAGGGGAGGTGATGGGCATGGAGAAGAGCACTTGTTGGGATGAGCACTGGGTATTATATGGAATCCAACTTGACAATAAACTATGAAAGAAAAAATAAATAAATAAATGCCTTAAAGATTAAAAAAAAGAAGAAGAAGAAGAAGGGGTGGGAGAAAATGGTCATCTCATCCCACATATATTGAGGTTCACAAAGAACATTTCCTCATGTCCTTAAATGTTCACTGAAAATATGAGCTCTTATACCTTCATAGTTTTCTACCTACAGTGTATTTAGCTCATCCTATATTCATGGATCCTTATTTTCCACTTGCTACTAGTATTCATTAAAGGAAAAAAAAATGTAGTGGTGAAGGGATCACTTCAGAGGAGTTCAAATCTCACTCAACTGTCCTAGCCCTGGGATCCTGGGTAAGTACATCAACTCCAAGCATGACCTTCTTTGTATGTAGTATCACTGCCTACATTTCATGAGGGTGAGGAGTAACTGCGGTTGAGCACGTGAGGCATCCAGCACTGTCTAGAACATAGAAAACTCTCTTTGAACACAGATACTAGCTTTCTTTACTTTCACTGTTGTTTTAAATCATGTATTAATGGACATTCTTATATATAAATATTTGTGCATATCTTTTACTCTTTTCTTAATATATATTCTTAGAAGTGGAATCAAAGGATACTTAAGGTTTAATACATATTGACAGTTTGCATGTCACAAAAAGATGTACTAATTTAGGAAAAAATACATTTCACTAGACTCTCAACAAGTGCTATTAAAAAAAATTGAGGGCACCCGGGTGGCTCAGTTGGTTAAGTGTCCGACTCCTGATCTCAGCTCAGGTCATGATCTCATGATATGTGAGTTTGAGCCCCGCATCGCACTCTGCACTGACAGTACAGAGCCTGCGTGGGATTCTCTCTCTCCCTCCTTCTCTCTCTCTCTCTGCCCCTCTCCCCACCTCAAAAATAAACATTTTTTTAACTCTACCAATATTATCTTTTTATTATCTTAATGGAATTGTCTTGAATCCTAATTAGAGTTAGTCTTTCTCATGTGTATTTTTAGGAATGCCCTCTTCACGCCCTTCGTCCATTTTCCCTTAGCGCTACCCTACTTTAGAATTTGAAGATAACTAATGAAGTCTGTCCCTAAAAGCTGACCATTTTGTTTAATTTGTAAACGGTTGAGTTAAGTTGGATTTATGACTCCAAGCAGACAGGAAAAATGCACACACAGAAAGTGGTACATTTTGAGGGCATGAGGTACCTCTGAGGCATTCACCTCACTGAAAAACCATGGTTCGTCTCCTTCACTGCCTGGGGTTCTTTCCTGTGTAACACTCTACGGCAAAGAATCCTAAGTGATAACACATGTTCAAGATCATAATACAACTGTGCCAAGAAAGTCACAGAACATTTGAAACCCAGACCACTGTTTAGTCTGGCAGCTCTCACACTCTTTAATTATATCACAAAGGCCCCGTCTGTACAGCAAACACTGTCATATATTCTGACCAATAACTGTCATCACATAAAATCAGAAGACTTGATAAGGAGGAGGATTTGGGGTTGAGACACAAGAAATAAATTGGGAGTCTGTGCTTCATGCCTCATGTTACATTCCATCCAGTTGGCCTTCACTTTGTTCTATGGAGTTGACAGTGGCAGGTGTACACACTAGATTCACCAATAATGTATGGCTTTATCAAGAGGCGATCAACAACAAAAATGAGCCCGTGGTATGAATACTGTATTATTTCTGAAATGGTAAATTACCTTGGTAAGTCACCAAAGGAGAGTAAAAACATTAAAACGGAAATCTGATGTGAAAATCTGCCAAATATTACCAAGGGATTTATTCCTCCAGACTTTAGAAGGCACAGTGATCATACCAAGAGGCTTTGTTTAGCTATTATTTCTAGGCTGACAGTTTTTCTGGCTGTAAAAACCAAACAATAAGAGCTTGCAAATTAACTATATGATTCATAAAGAGGCCCAATAAGCATATAAACAGGAAATATAAGGGCACCATAGAAATGCTTGATAGCAAGACAGTGCTATATTTCCCCTTTGCCACTGTTTTCAATGTGGCACATTTTAACACCATCAGAAGCAAAATAAATTTGTTTTACAAGTACAAAATAGCCAGAAGGCATTAAGTGAGAAGTCAAAAATCAAAGAAGCCAATAAGGATAGTTGGGGACTGCCACCAAGCAAAGAAAAATAAATATCTGTCAAAATAAACACATCTGACATTAATATTCTAGTCCAAGGCAATTGGTCCAACTGTCATCTCTACACATTCCTTAATGAACCAATAAAATAAAGAAGTTAATCTGATGTTAAACAGACAAGTAATTTAAAGAATATTCCTTTTCAACCCTGAAGATAATGAGGCCTGTGATGGCCAGATGGAGAAATGGAAACCTGTTTATCATGGTAGAAAATAAAAAATGCTTTGACGCTGCATCCAACATGTACGTGAGAAACCAAGTGTTGCACTGAAGGGTATCAATGTTTGAACGCTTGCGAAGGACGGGTTGCCCAATGCCACTGTAGCAGCCACTGCCTCTCCCGCCCTGTGCTCTCATGCCTACCAGCACACAGTGCACTTCAAGCTTTCACCTCCCCACTGAATCAGCTGCAAAAGCTCTTTGTGCACTCTGACACACAAAACCGTTCACCCAAAGCCCATGGAAAGGTTGCTCTCTATAACTCAGTCATTCCTCTTAGCATTCCTAGTCAGACGAAGAGCCCGTCACTGATCCAAGCCCAGTTGCTCTACTGCTCAGGTTGGTAATCTCACCCTCGAATCTACATCACACTCCGCCAGCCTAGGTCAGACCTCCTGCACTCAAGGAACAATGGTATTTGAGTACCGTGATTCTCGCAATGCCTCCTGTCACCTTCCACAATGACCACAGAGTTGGCAGAACGGTCTCTGGCTCTGTCCAAGGGTCCAATAAGCCGAGGGCTGTTGATGGTGAGGAACTGAGGAGAAGATATTTAGGGATGTGCAGGCTGCCGGCACTGCCCTCTCCTCCAGGGCTTGGCCAAGCTTCTCTGGGAAACACACGGAGAATCACAGCCCCAACGTCTGGCCCCAAATGCCTAAATCTGAGCAAATAATGAGCCGATGATAAAATACAGCCAAGGGCACAGTACAACTTAGATCTGATGCCCATTCTAGGTATGTATGTGGCAAGGAATCTGGAGGACACTCACTTTCAACGGGAGTCCAGGGAGACTATGTAAGAATGTCCCCAATAACATATTCAACAATTAATGCATAAAAAACCCAGCCCCTGAAGCCTAGAATACCCAGGCTACAACCTACCTCTCTAAGAAGGTTCCAGACAGGGCCGAGATTCCCCAAACAGGTGAGTCCCTCTGTCCTATCCTAGAGGCCTAAAACTAAACAGTAATTCTGAACACACTTAGGTTATTAAGGAAAATGTACAACACTTTTTTTCTGCAGGGAAAGTAATTATTATTCAATAGTTTTAAAGGCAAGAGTAAAGAGAGGAACTCATAAAAATAATGATCACCACAAAAAATTTTTTTCAGTGGCCACAGCCCCATTCTTATGATCTATCCTAAAGTAGGAAACAAAAGATAGTAACAAATGACAATAGCCCCAAATTGAAACATGTAAACAAGTCTTTAGTGTGGTGTTAGTATCGTTTTCATAAATATTCTCAAAATGGGAACATATAATATAGTTTCCAATTATCCAAATAGAAATCCAATACCTTGGCCTCACAATTTCTTGGCCTCATCGCTTCCGAACACTTTTCTTACCCTGCCCTCCCACACCCAGTGTCTACAGGTTTAGGAGACCACAAATGGCAATCACCTCAAAATTCTCACTCAAGCTTCCCAAAGGCAGAACGCCACTTCCTAACTTCCCGGCTCAATGAACCCTCCACACGTGCAAGAGTTCCAATACTTCTCCCATAGGGGATACCGCGGGAGACACCCCCAGGGGCAAGGGTGTCTGTAGGGAAAGCCGCTACTTACCCTCTTGCTGCATCGTTTCTACCCTTCCCCTGAGATCAAGAGTCAGGCAACTTCTTCAGGAAAGGGCCAAAAGGAAGTACTTGTGGCTTTGTAGGCCATATGGGCTCTTTCAAAACTACTCAGCTGTGCCACCGTAATGCAAAAGCAGACACAGACAATAAACAAGGTCAAGTGGCTGTCTTCTGATATTATATTTACCAAAGCAGGTGGGCTGGATTTGGCCCATAAACTGTAGTTAACCAACCTCTGCACTCGATCATTCTCGTCAACACAGGAACGTCTCCAGAAGATTGCTCATCTTAAAAAGACGAAGTTTCTTAAAAACAAGAAGTGCCTGTGACCCCATATCTCCTTGAAGCTCCCCATTTCTCAGCTCCCCTTTGTAGCAAAGCTCTCTCTAGAATTATTGAGGCTCCCCGTCTCCCCATCATTATTCCCTCCTAGATGATCATTATTCCCTCCTAGATGAATTCCGCCAGGCCTCTGACCCACATACCACCGAAAATGACCCCCGAAGAAGTTATTCCTGTTGCCTCTAAAAGGTCCCTTCTCCGCCTGAGTGGCTGAGTCAGTTAAGCTTCCGACTTCAGCTCAGGTCATGATCTCATGGTTTGTGAGTTCAAGCCCCGCATCGGGCTCTGTGCTGACAGCTCAGAGCCTGGAGCCTGCTTCGGATTTTGCATTTCCCTCTCTCTCTGACCCTCCCTTGTTCGTGCTCTGTCTCTCTCTCTCTCAAAAATAAGTAAACATTAAAAAATATATTTTAAAAGCCCCTTCTCCATCCTCATCTGACTGACACTCTCCAGGGCATCTGACGCTAGGAGTATTCCCTTCCTCTGAAAGCGTCTGGAAATCAGAGGCCTGTTCTCTACCAACGAAGGCCGCATTAACACAGCCAGTCAACTCTCTTCCCTGGGATGGGAAGCTCTGAGCACTGTCTCGAAAACAAGGGGCCCCAACCCATCACCCCCATTCTCTAACCCTGCTTTCTGTTCTTATGACACTTACATCACTAGCTGAAATTATGATTTTTCTATTGACCTCCTTGTTTATTGTCTATGATCCCCATGGAATCGTGAGCTTCATGAAAACCAGGACCGTGTCTGTTCTACCTCACTGAACACAACTATTTGTGAGATGACTCAAGGAATGAACGAATATTAAATTTCATGCAGATAGAAAAACATCAAAGCTTACTCTGCCCTGATGTTCCCTAATTTTATGATGGAAGTAAACTGCAAAACTTCAGGGGTGCCTGGGTGGCTCAGTCAGTTGAATGTCTGATTCTTGGTTTCAGCTCAGGTCATGATCTTACATTGCGAGGGATCGAGCCATGTGTGAGGCTTCGTGCTGACAATACCAAGCCTGCTTGGGATACACTCACTCTTTCTCTCTCTCGCTCTCTCTTTCTCTCTCTCTCTGCCCCTCCTCTGCTCATGCTCTTGCTCTCTCTCTCAAAATAAATAAACTTAAAAAAAAATACCATGAAACTTCAAGAGATTCTGTGGAGAACCAACCAAACAAAGAAAAGCAAATGAATTTTCCTGTGGGTAAGGGGGAAAATGTTAGGTATTGTTTGTTAAAGATGATGATATCTCTGAACATCTATTTAAATACAGAAGGAAAGAACTGTGAATTATCTTTGATTGTAGTTCCCAAAATACCAGGGGCCGCTGTGACTAAACACTTCAACTAAATGCTGCTTCTGACATGACATGCAGTGAGTGGCTCAATTCTGAGCGCCATGTGGCCTCTCAGCCAGGTGCTGCCTGCCACTCCGTAAGGAAAGCTGTCACTGGGCCCACACAAGTCGGAGAGGAAAGCTGAAATGAAGAAGTCTCCAGCATATAGGCTGCTGGGCAAACATTCAAAAGATTATGTTGTTTCTAACAAAAGAACTGAACTGTCCTGGCGGACCAAGTGAACCCCATACAGTAAGGATAAGCAATGAAATATTTACCAACTCGCCATGAACTTAGGGAAAAGTTCTGTGGTAGTAAGCAAGAGAACAGAAGAAAATAGGCAGAAGTATATACTTCCACCTGTAGCAGACAAAAATCATGCAAGAGTTGTTTGTTTGTTTTTTTTTTCTTTCTGAAAACATAAGGTCAAAACAGATTGTGATTACTGTTGGTTTTCCTCACACCTTGAGAAGGAAAAGAGAATGCCTTGGATCAGTTCTGAAGGATTGAGATTGGTGTCCTTCCGTGACTCTATCAGAAACAGAATGCTGGGGTAGAACGAGAAGTAATTTAATAGTGACTCCATAAGTGCTATCATAAAGACATTTGTCCCTATAGGGGTTACAGTGACAAATTATAGCATGATTCACATACTAAGGAGGGGTTTCAACCTGGCCAGTATGGTTTAAGTCATCAGCAAGGAGAGTCCAAACCTAGGAGAAAGAGGAAAGGAAGAGGTGCAACTGAACCAGGATCATATTATTAACCAGAATTGTGCCCGGGAGCTGCCAGGGTAATAAAAATCAAAGAGGGGTGTCAGCACCTAGTGACCACGGCAGAGGGAAACAAAGGAGAATCATGCATTTGCTATTCACAGATCCACATGGCAATGAGGATGACTGTGTGGAGGAACTGGAACACGCTCACCAGTACATGTGACGCACCTGGGTGTCTCAGTCAGTTAAGCGTTCAACTCTTGACTTTCGGTCAGGTCATGATCTCACAGTTCGTGGGTTGGAGCCCTATGTGGGCCTCTGTGCTGACAACATGGAGCCCACTTGGGATTCTCTCTCTCCCTCTCTCTCTGCTCCTCTCCCTCTCACATACTAACTTTCTCTCTCACTCACTATCTCTCAAATATATAAACTTAAAAAAAAAGAATATAAATTAAAAGGCAAATACATACGGAAGCCATCTTGTGCCAAGGGACATCCTCTATGGCTTCCACAGTTCTGTTATTCAATGTCAAACTAATAAGACTGCCCTAGTCAGTTTGTTTCTGTTATCAAAAAACATTTTTTCCCTATTCTTTGTAGGGTATTGGAGCTCTGGCTTCAATTGGTGTCACCAAGCATTTCTTTCTACTGTCAAAGGGGATTCTTTTTCCTTTCTTTTTTCTTTTTTTAGGAATACTTCCTTCGCTATACCTACCTCTAATCATACGAAAAGGAGGAGGAGTAAGAAGAAAGGGGGAGAGGGAGAAGAAAAAAGGGAACTCTTACACAGCATTTTCTGTGGACCAGATGCTAATAGTATCCCCATTTTCCACTTGAGGGAACTCTGGTACAAACAGGTTAAGAAATTTGGCCAAAATCATACAACTACTTGGGTTAAATTCCTTTAGGAGCTCCCATAACCTTTTAGACATGACTGTACCTTTGAAATCATTACACTGTTTTACAAAAGCCTATTGATAAACGTCTCCTCCACTAAATCCTTAGCACCTTCAAGGTTAGAACTTTACCTGTCTCTTATCTTTGCATCACTCAGTAGCTGCTGATTCGATTTTAATGAATGAATGAACAAAGGAACCAAAAACCAGTGAAGGAAGTCCACTGAAGCCTGGTGACTATAAAGGCAGCAGTACTTTTCACTGAAGGCTATCTCGTGGATTCACCGTGAACTTCATTTAAGAGATCACAAAATTTTCATTCTTCTAAAGGCATTTTTGTGAATCTTGCCATAAAACAAATAGCTCTAACATTTTTTGAGCAAACTAAAGTGACAGTTCTTAGATACAGAGCATAAACAACTTTTTGCCAGTCAGGATAAGAGCTCAATATTGCTCCAAAGGAACTCAAGAACTCAAGATGTTAAAATTCAGTTTGTTTGCTGAGGAAGATTTGCTGCAAGATTATTAGCTCTTAATAGAAACAAGCTCATGGGCTATAAAGCTCTCCCTGAGAGCAACAGTTTGGTGCAACCAACCTACTCTAACATTAAGGAGAAAGAAAATGGCAGAGCTCAGGGGAGTTAATACATGCAAAAGTGGACCAACATGGTAAACAATTTGCCTTTCTTCTATAAACCCAGGTACATACTAGATTTACAGGGCAGTGGTATTTAAAAAAAAAAAAAAAATCTGGTCAAGTACAACAGACCTTTAATGGTGCTCTTGTCCCTTATTTGAAGGAACAATAATTTCTCAACTGTACTCTGACTAAGCCTTTGAAGACTTCTTTATCCACTAAAAATCCTACAAAATAAGAATAAACACAATAAAAGAATGTTGCACTTGGCATAGGATGAGTTAATGGTTATTATTTGGAATTCTAAACTCTTAATACAGTTGGCTCTTGAACAACACAGGTTTGAACTGCATGGGTCTGCTTATATATTGTTGGGCTTTTTTATATATAAAGAGCAGGGGACTATGATTGTAGTTTCTTCTCCTTATGATTTTCCTAACATTTTCTTTTCTCTAGCTTACTTTATGTATGTATACAATACTTGTAACATACAGAATGTGTGTTCACTGACTGTTCATGTTATCAGTAAGGCCTCTGGTCAATACTATGCTATGAGTGCTTAAGTTTGGGGGAAGTCAAAAGTTATACAGAGTCTGACTATGCCCTTAACCCCTGCATTGTTCAAGGGTCGATTGTATATACAAGCTAAATGGACTATACTTCAAAGAACATGATGCAGATGGATCCAAGAAATAAGTTAAATTTATAATAAATGGTTCATATTTACTTTATATTACTAGAAATCTATCCACACATAAAAATTAAGGCATTCTAGAGGTGCCTGGGTAGCTCAGTCGATTAAGTGTCCGATTTTGGCTCAGGGCATAATCTCACATATCATGAACGAGTTCAAGCCCTGCGTCAGGCTCTATGCTGACAGCACAGAGCCTGGAACCTGTTTCAGATTCTGTGTGTATGTGTCTCTCTCTCTTCCCCTCCCTCCCTCACACTCTGTCTCCTTTTGTCTCTCAAAAGTAAATAAACATTTTTTTAAAAGGTTGTTTTTTTAATTAAAGCATTTTAGGGGCGTCTGGGTGGTTCAGTCAGTTGAGTGTCTGACTTCAGCTCGGGTCATGATCTCATGGTTCGTGAGTTCAAGCCCAGCACTGGGCTCACTGCTGTCAGCTCAGAGCCCACTTAGGATTCTCTGGCCCCTCTCTTATTCTGCCCCACCCCTGCTTACACTCTCTCTCAAAAATAAACAAACATTAAAAAAATTAAGGCATTCTACTCTTGATATGCAATTATAATCCGCATTTTCCCTAAAAATCACTGCTACCAAGTGACTAGGGATGATCTCCTAGATTAAAGAGCTACCATTTCTAACATCAGCCAAGGTAAAGGAAGAGCAATACTCTCTTCAGGGTTACGCCTAACTTTGTTTTAGTTACAGAATGCACAACTAAACATAAAACATCCACAAAACCAGATTATACCACACACAAAATCAAATAAAAATTAGTAACAACAAATATATGATCTGATCACAGTGCAATAAAACTAGAAATTAGTAACAAAGAGGGGATATTCACCTATCACAATGGCAAAGGTCAGGCATATATGTGCACTAATGTGGTCGGGTCTGGCACAGGTAGACATTTGTGTACATTGCTGGTGGAGAGAAAACTGACACAGCCTAGACTGGGGGGCAATTGGGCAAAACTTTTCAAACTACAAAGGCTTAGACCAGGACTTCCCAAGCCTGTCGGCACATTCACCTGCAGAGGGTCAACCATTACTGATGTCCGTGTCCAGCCCAGACACTCGGATTTAGTTGGACCAGGGTGTGGCCAGGCTTTGGATTTTTTTCAAAGATTCCCCAGATGACACTAATGTACAGACAAGTTTGGGAACTGCTGGCTATGGACACTTTGATGAAGTAATTCCACTTGCCATGATATGTCCTACACATATATATTCACACATGTGATGCATGGCCTATGACATTAATTGTAGCTTTGTTAGTAACACCAAAAGATTAAGAAAACATAAATGTCACCAAAAGGGAGTTTGTAAATAAATATGGAGTATTCATAAAATGCAATACTTATGTATCTGTTAAAAAGGACAGATGGTATGCAACTTATATCTCAATAAAGCTGTTGTATTTATTTTCAAAAAGGAGTGCAGAATGGTGCATATAGTATCCAACCATCTATGTGAAAAACCACACACACACACACACACTCTGAAGACTGGCTTTCTCCTTGGTGAAAATATGCTTTTCTCTGCCTACTCTTTCAAATACTGAAATTTGTAATGGGTTATGTATTAACTCTAAAAAATAAAACTTAAAAATTAAAATGAAATATGGGGCGCCTGGGTGGCTTAGTCAGTTAAGCGTCTGACTTTCGCTTAGGTCATGATCTCGGGGTTTGTGGGTTCGAGCCCCGCGTCAGGCTCTGTGCTGACTGCCAGCACAGAGCCTGGAGCCTGTTTCAGAGTCTGTATCTCCCTCTCTCTCTGACCCTCCCCTGCTCATGCTGTCTCTCTCTCTCTCTCCTAGAAATAAATAAAAATATTTTTAAAAAATTAAAATGAAATATAAAATCAATCTGGTCCTATAATTCCCCAAGCACACAGAATCTGTATAGGGTAACATTCAAAGGGGCAGGAGAACATTTTGGAGTGATGGAAATACTCTATCTTGACAGAGGTGGTGACTGCACAATTGTACATGTTTCTCAAAATTCAGAAAACCATATACCTAAAATGAGTGAGTTGTAGCCCATGTAAATTATCCCTCAGTAAACCTGACTTTAAAAAAAAATTTTAAAGCTTATATGGCAACCACCTGGGTGGCTCAGTCAGTTGAGCATCCTGCTCAGGTCATGATCTCATGGTTCATGAGTTGGAGCCCTGTGTCCGGCTCTGTGCTGACAGCTCAGAGCCTGGAGCCTGCTTCGGATTCTGTGTCTCCCTTTCTCTCTCTCTGCCCCTCCCCTGCTTTTACTCCATCTCTCTCTCTCTCAAAAATGAATTTAAAAAAACACCTTATACGACAACCAAACCTCTTCAACAATGCCAGTAGGAATGCAAATCAGTACAACAAATAGGAGAACTGCTCAGCAGCATGCACTTGACCTGGGCAAGCACGAGCTCTGTGAGCCAGTATCTCCACTCCAGCACGGGGCTCAGTGGAGGCACATGCATGGATTCACCGAGGAGCATGCAAAGGAAAACCCACTGGCCATCCTATTCATGACACCGCCCCCCCCCCCAAAAAAAAATAGGCAAGTTGTTCAAAGTAAAATGCGTTAGCAGTCTCTGGTGTATTTGCACAATGCAAAGCCAGGCAGGAGCTTAGTCGGTGTGAGGAGTGGCACTGCCGAGACCAACTGATGGCCAAGAACATGAGCAAAAAAAATATAAATGCTCCAACCTTAGAAAGAGGTATTTGACCACACTCATGATATGAGTAATGCAGATCAAAATTACACTGAAATAATCTCTCCTGTCACACTGGACAAATTCCAAAGTTTAATGACAAACTCTGATGGCAAAGCTACATGTCCCTGGGAGCTGCAAGATGGTAAATCCCCACAGAGGACAATCTGGCCATGTTTTTTAAAAAAAAAAAAAAAAAAAAAAAAAAAAAGCTTTCAAATGGATTTATCCTTTGAAACCTAAATACCATTCCTAGGTATTTATCCCATAAGATACATAAGCATACACAGAAAATGATATAGAGAAGATTATTGTTTGCAGTATCACAAGATTTGAACTCAAGTCCATCCATTAGACTCTCATTAGAGAGATTATGATATATCCATACAATGGAAGATTCTGTAACTGTAAAACTTAACACGGACACAGATGCTCTCTATGTATTGCTACAGAAAGAAATACTGGTGAGAGATATATATATAATGTTTATTTATTTATTTTGAATGAGAAAGAAGAGAAAGCACATGGGGCAGGGAGGGAGGAGGGAGTGCGAGTCCCAAGGCTCTCCTTCCTCCCTTGGCCCACTGCCAACCCAGAGCCCAATGCGCTACCCAGGTACCCCCACACTTTTTAAAAATTCCAGTTAAGGAAATAAAAACAAACCCCAAAGTCTAATTACATGTTACTTTCCTTTCCCCGTCCTTTCCTTCCAGGTGTGTGAGTAGACTTTACCAGTTGCACACAGATCCTTAAAGCCTGTGGGCCTGGGACCTCCCTTTCAAGGTGTGGGGTGGGGAGAGAGTGGGTGGATGACAACAGGCCTTTAACGCTTTGCTCTTGACCTCGGGAGCTTCAACCAAAATGGTTTGCCTCTTCATAAGAAACGCAAATAAACAGAACAGCGAATTCACAAAGAGACTTTCCATACAGCAAAAGCGGTTATTTAAATGGGTGCTGGAGGGTCATAAGTGGTCTCAGTTAACAAAATTATTTGGATATCTTTGTATTCAAATTATCTTGCCCATTTAAACCGTTACACTGTATTCTATTTTATAGCTATGTGAGAATTTAAAGATTATTTTTCTCATTATTAATTTTCTCATTTTTTTTTAACATTTATTTATTTTTGAGAGACAGACAGAAAGAGAGAGAGAGCATGCATAGGAGAGGAATAGAGAGAGAGGGAGATACAGAATCCAAAGCAGGCTCCAGGCTCTGAGCTGTCAGCACAGAGCCCGACACAGGGCTCAAACACATGAACCGGGAGATCATGACCTGAGTTGAAGTCGGATGCTTAACCAACTGAGCCACCCAGGTGCCCCTGTTTTTCTCACCTTAAAAATTATTTGCCCAGGTGGAAACCTTTGCATATGTAGGATTTTTTCTCTACAAGAAATACTTTGAAGCAGAACCGAAGATTATGGACCTGTTGCAATTTAAGTAAATATAGTAAATAAGTATTAAGATGTTCAACGTTATCAGTACACAAGTGGATGTAAAATAATATCCCATTCTCAGCCATTAGTTTAGCAAAGACATCACCAAGAGTATGAATAAATACTAATGTAAAAAATACTCCCAATAATTTTGATAAATTAAAAAGCAAATTTCAGAAAAATACATACACAATGATACTACCTATGATTTTCTTTAAATCTACAACCGGAAAGCAAAGCCATTTATGTCAGGCATATTAAATTTAAACAGCCTCGGGGTGCCTGGGTGGCTTAGTTGGTTAAGCATCCGACTTTCGCTTAGGTCATGATCTCGCGGTTCGTGGGTTCAAGCCCCGCGTCGGGCTCTGTGCTGACTGCCAGCTCAGAGCCTGGAGCCTGTTTCAGAGTCTGTGTCTCCCTCTCTCTCTGACCCTCCCCTGCTCACGCTCTCTCTCTCTCTCCTAGAAATAAATAAAAATATTAAAAATAAATAAATAAATTTAAAGAGCCTCAAAAGATCCAGGACACACACCACAAAAACAATACAAACTATTACCCTTGCCAGAGACGTGCATATGGCAGTGTGGGAGGGAAATGAGGAAGCCTCGGGACCGAATGAGTTACTGTTGGACTTTAATACAGACACACAATAGATTCAGATGATATTTGTGCAACAAAAGCAAAGAAAAACACTTATAAAAATTAGTCCACGGAATTCTGCTTGTAAACTTCAAAGAAAAGAATAAAGTGTCTTCCAAACTTAGTCATTTTTAAAATAACAAGATTGTATATGGGTCATCTACTGCACTAGGTTTTTGTTTTTTGTTTTTTTCCTGAGAGAGAGAGAGACAGCATGAGCAGGGGAGGGTGAGAGAGAGAGACGGAGATACAGAATCTGAAGCAGGCTCCAGGCTCTGAGCTAGCTGTCAGCACTGAGCCCAATGTGGGGCTCGAAACCATGGACCGTGAGATCATGACCTGAGCTGAAGTCGGACACTTAACTGACTGAGCCCCCCAGGTGCCCCTGCACTAGGTTCTTATTCTCAGTGTGGGGAAATTCAGATGAGTTTGATAGAGAGTTGGCAAGAGGAACTAGCAGAGGAAGCGTGCCACTTGAAAGAGTCAGCATTAAAAAAATAAATGCATCTGTCCAAGCCAATCAAAAAATACAATTAGGATACAGTATTAGTACCTGGTATCAAAGCTCCAGGAAAGAAATAACTGTCTAATTTTTTATTTAACTTCTAATGTGGGTACACTCTTTATAATTAAATTTCTTTTGTAGAAGAGAGAACAGTGCCTTTGAGTGGTGAATTTGGAAGGTTCCTTGGTCAGACTTTTAAAAGGCTGTAGAGACACAGGATTTACAACTGACAAAGATAAGTGCTCCCCAAATTCGTTTGCAACATGGCACAGGGAGTACAGGGTGGTATTTATATGTCACTCTCTGGAAACGAATCAGGCCACTCACGGCAGAAGGAAACAGGCCTGAGGCCTACATCAGTCTCAGCCCCGCAAATGACCCAGAGACACCTCAGCACCCCTGTGACTCAGTCACGGCATACCTCAGTGCCTTGCCTCGCACACTGGAAAGGTTTTGTTCAGCCTCTTGCTCAATACAGACAGTGTACAATCTTTCCTGCTCACTAGTAACACTGCTGGTGGCTCACCACTATTCACTACCTTCTGCAGTAGAACAAGAGATGAGATGAAGTCAAGGTGGTTGGGGCTGTGTGACTCAGTTCCTTATTACAGACCAACTGGAGACTGTAGAGGTCACCGCACCTACAGGTGGTGTCCAAACGCAAAGGTCCTCAGATGTCACCTAACAACCAAAACTAGTTTTCTTGACTGAAAGCAAGGGGGACTTCCTCTCCACCACTTTTATGAACCTGGGGGTTCTCTGTGTCAAACTCTCCTATGCAAGACTGAAGACAGTTGCCACCATCCTAGAAGCTAGTTTTATAAAACTGGCACCACACGTCGCATCTGCAGTAGAGGCATGATTAATAAGTGCTTAAGAGACGTATGTCAACTAAGCAAAACAGTAGAGTCCAAAAATACTGATTTACTAAACTGCTCAGGACAACACGAGGCACCAATGGACATTTTTAAAAGTATGTGTTAGTTTTTTCTCATTAAAGAATTTATCATTTTAAAGCATTGTGAACTCCAGAGTACACAAACTCCAATAAGGGGATAAAAATATGAGAACTGGACCCAAAACAGCACTGAGAGATGCCACAAACCATCAAATGTGAGAAATGAGCACTTTAGTAACTCAGACGTTTATCTTTCAGAATCTCATCATCTGCCACGTTGTTAGAACATGTAAAATTCATTTTAAACCTGGATGCTCAGTGTCCCTCATCATCAGGGAAATACAAATCAAAACCACACTGAGATACCACCTCACGCCAGTCAGAGTGGCTAAAATGAGCAAATCAGAGGACTCTAGATGCTGGCAAGGATGTGGAGAAATGAGCATCCTCCTGCACTGCTGGTGGGAATGTAAACAGGTGCAGCCCCTCTGGAGAACAGTGTGGNGGGATGATGGGCATGGAGGAGAGCACTTGTGGGGATGAGTACTGGGTGTTATAAGGAAACCAATTTGACAATGAACTATTTAAGAAAATAAATAAATAAACATGGAGTTCCAGTACCTGGTAAAGGTGGGGTTGTGTTCAGTCAGGGCAACTAGCAGCTTCAGGGCATAAGCTGGTACGGGGTCAGGCTCTGTGAGGATGTGCTCATACCTGAAATGATAAAGTGAGGAAAAAAATACTCAATGGTTTTCTTCACTTAACTGCTCCTTCGAACAACAGAAGCAATATAGTGTAAGGCGCAAATATCCGGGGAAAAAAGATACTGAAGTAAATGTGTGAGCTGCAGGACTCGCACAGGGCACTTATGTTCACGTAACTTCAACTTCACTTGTCAGGGTGAGGAGGACACTGACCTGCCTCACAGAGGTCTCTTTGGGGGACGATGCAATGAGACGATCCATGTAAAAGGATCAGCACGGGGCTACACACGTAGTAAGAGACTGATAAACATCGGGCATTTGTGGCAGGGGCTCCAAGACCACCCTGGAGTGCAGAGATATGCTCATGGTGTAGATTCAGCTATGCGGCCGGGACTCACAGATGAATCATAAGGGAGAAGGACACAGGAGGAGCCTGGAAGGTTCTATGCACAGGCTTCCTTACGCTCTCGGCCTCAGTGAGAGGTCAGGGACGGCACAGGCTTTCCCCCGGCAATAAAGACGTAGCACACATGTGTGATGTTTCTGCCCATCAGAGACTCAAGTGACCTAGGTCTTTACTGGGGGCTGGACCCACACACAACCTCTAATAAGTATCAAAACCCCTCCCAGGGGCAAAGCAGGCATTCAGCATAAACCATGCTGGGTGCACGGCACCCCAGGCACCCCAAACTCCCCCCATCAGTTAAGTGGTGACTGGTAACCCTGGGAGAGCCAAGTTCCCAGATGCCAGCCAGCCAAGGGCCAGCCTTTCTAAGGAGGGCAGTCTCGGCCCTGCTGGGTCAACTCGTTTCTGCACGGCATTTTTCTCATTAACACTTTAACATCTGAAATGGAAATTACTGCCAGAGAGAATAGAACTATAAAGATAAATAAATAGAAGGCCTTTTATTAAAAATTCCCACAATAGGGGCCCCTGGGTGGCTCAGTCAGTTAAGCATCTGACTTCGGCTCAGGTCATGATCTCACGGCTCGTGGGTTCAAGTCCCACATCAGGTTCTGTGCTGACAGCTCAGAGCCTGGAGCCTGTTTCAGATTGTGTTTCCCTCTCTCTCTGCCCCTCCCCAACTAGTGCTCTGTCTGTCTCAAAAATAAATTATTTTTTTTTTAATATTTTATTTATTTTTGAGAGAGAGATAGAGACAGCATGAGCAGGGAAGGGTCAGAGAGAGAGGGAGACACAGAATCTGAAGATAGGCTCCAGGCTCTGAACTAGCTGTCAGCACAGAGCCCGACGCGGGGCTTGAACCCACGAACCGTGAGATCATGACCTGAGCTGAAGTTGGACGCTTAACCGACTGAGCCACCCAGGTGCCCCAGAAGTAAATAAATTATTAAAAAATTATTTAAAAAAGAACCTGTTTTAAAAAGGTAAATAAAAAAATAAAAATTCCCACAACAGAGTTCAGACTTGGCTCCCATGTTCTTTGTCAGGCACAGGCTGGTTAACGTACTGTGTCCTCCCCTTTCTAGGTTCCATGATCTGATATGCAGCACCATGTAGGTGCTCCATAAATAAGTGTCAGATGAAGGGATGGAAGGACAGTTGGATAAATGGGTGGACACATGGACAGATGAAGAAACCAACCAGCTTTATGACTCAACTCTCTGGAACAACTAACAATTAAAAGGGAATTAAAATACCTCCCCAAACCCAAAATGTATATTTAAAAGTCCATGACATGGAGCGGATGCTTTTCATCTAGAGAATAAGGCCCTAGGCTCTTATCAGAGCCTATTTACTCTCATTTTGGAAATCATTATATAACAAGCTTAATTATGCAGCTTCTAATCCCACAGCCATTAAAATAGGAGCCAAGGAAAGGGAGGAGAGGGACTATTACAGAAAGAAGTGGGACTTGAATGCATAGGAAACACACAAAAAAGCTAATCCAAGAACTCTAAACAGAGAGAAGTCTGGGGAGCATTTATTGTAGAAGAAACAGCTGCTCATACCTCAATGGGACCTGAGGGCCCATTATATACCATCATGTTCAAAATGGGGGTAGTGAGTCAAGAAAATGTTAAATTGGGTAGAGTGCTCTGTTTAAGAAGGCAGGGAGTACCATATTTTAGAATTTTAGAAGTTTGCTATAAAATATTTTTAAATTATAGGAATTAAAAATTTTGTCCAGGTATGACAAAGATAAAAGTCTGAATACCAATCATTCATAATAAAATCATAAATGTTAATAAATCAAAGAAAAGTGGCAGACCGGCTCAGGTCATGATCTCAGGGTTCGTGGGTTTGAACCCCATGTTGGGCTCTGTGCTGACAGCTCAGAATCTGGAGCCTGCTTCAGATTCTGTGTCTCCCTTGCTCTCTGACCCTCCCCCACTCACCCTCTGTCTCTCTATATCTCAGAAATGAATAAACGTTTAAAAAAAATTTTTAATACATTAAAAAAAACATCATGTTAAAAAAATACAGCACAACCAAGCATAAGTAATTTTAGGAGTGGAAAAAAGTCAAACTTAGGAAAACTCTACATTTTACCATATGAATAAAACAAAAATCACAGAAACACCTTTTGAGGTGCATTCATAAAATTTAACACCCAGTTTGAACTTTTTTTTTAAAAGGAACAACTCCACATATTAGAGAGAGATCATTATTCCTTTCTTGTAAAATAAAAAGCTCTTACATCCTAAATAGGGGGTACCCAAGACAACCTTCTAGTTTAATGATTTGCTAGAAAGACTCACAGAAAAGCTGTTACACCACCGATCACAGTTTGTTGCAGTGAAAACCAGCAAAGATGAAAGCCGCACAGGGCAGAGTCCAGGAGGGATGGGGCACGAGCCTCCGGTTGCCCTTTCCCAGGGGAGGCGTGTGGAGAGTTTACCATCCCAGCCACAGTGCGAGCAACATGGGTGAAAGACTGCCAGCCAGGGAAGCTCACTGGGGCACTGGTGTCCAGGGTTTCGTTAGGGGCCAGTCCCATAGGCATGGAGCATCTGTGTGGCTAACCTTAGTTCCTAAGGATCCAGCCCCTCCAGAGGTCAAGCTGACATGGTACTGCCTGAGGCCCCCACCCAGATTCCCACTGTTGGCATAAAGTGTCTGGCATGGCTCAAGGAGTCATGTATACAGAGACTCTCTCATAAGGCAGGATATTCCGAAGGCTCAGAAGTTATCTTCCAGAAGGTCAAGACCCAGTTTATTTTTTTCCTGATTATTTCTATTTTTATTTATTTATTATTTATTTTTATGATCCTTTTTAATATGATTTATTGTCAAATTGGCTAACATACAGTGCATACAGTGTGCTCTTGGCTTTTGGGGTAGATTCCNTTTACCTTCCTCCATGGTCTTCTGTTAAGCTTCTCAAGATCCACATATGAGTGAAAACATGTGACACCTGTCTTTCTTTCACTGACTTATTTCACTGAGCATAATACCTTCCAGTTCCATCCGCACTGCTGCAAATGGCAGGATTTCATTCTCATTGCCAAATAGTATTCCATTGTATATATAACCCACATCTTCTTTATCCATTCATCAGTTGATGCACACTTAGGCTCTTTCAATAACTTGACTATTGTTGAAAGCACTGCTATAAACATTGGAGTACATGTGCCCCCATGAATCAGCACTCCTGTATCCCTTGTATAAAATTCTAATAGTGCTATTGCTAGGTTGTACAGTAGTTCATTTTTAATTTTTTGAGGAACTTCCAAACTGTTTTCCAGAGTGGCTGCACCAGTTTGCATACCCACCAACAGTATAAGAGGGTTCCCGTTTCTCCACATCTTTACCAGCATCTGTTGTTTCCTGAGTTGTTTATCTTAGCCACTCTGACCATTGTGAGATGGTATCTCAGTGTGGTTTTGATTTGTATTTCCCTGATGATGAATTGACATTGAGCATCTTTTCCTGTGTCAGCTGGCCATCTGAATGTCTTCTCTGGAAAAGTGCCTATTTGTGTCTTCTGCCCATTTCTTCACTGGATTATTTGTTTTTCAGGTGGTGACTTTGTAAGTTCTTTATAGATTTTAGATATTAATGGGGCCGGTTTCTTTGTAATTAATGTGCAGGGCTTGAACACCCCATACCTGCTAAGTCAGCTCTTCAGGGCACACATCCTGAAGAGGGAAACTGAGGCATTGCTGAGTTTAAAGTGATGGATGAAAGTCAGCTAAGAGGAGGATGCACTCTTCTGCTGCTTACTAGTGTTTGGAAATTGTCAGCCAGAGAATTTCAAATGAAATGGGGATGGGATATTTGTCCTTCTCTGCTTGACGGAGGAACAAGGGGGAGAAGGAGGGGGGAAATGGTAGGGGAAAGGGAGAGAGGCAAACCATGAGAGACTCTTGAATGCTGACAAAAACTGAGGACTGATGGATGTGGGGGGAGGGGGGGATGGGCATGGAGGAGGACACTTGTGGGGATGAGCACTGAGTGTTATGTGGAAACTAATTTGACAATAAACTATTAAAAAATAAAATAAAATAAAATAAAATAAAGAAGTAAATATATATATTAAAAAAAAAAAAAAAGAAATGGGGATGGGAGACTTCTGATGAGTCAGTTAAATTCCCACCCTGAACAAATGGCTACCCTTGCCCTCATTCCCAGACTTAGCTGAATCACTGGGGAAAGGACCATAATAAGCCTATGACTGTTAAAGAGCTTCCCATGTGGTCTTCTGTACTTTTCTTGTGGGAAATACAAGAGACGATATGGACAACTGGTTAGAAATGTAATAAACAATCTCAATAAGACTGAGAAAATATGAAATATTTTAAAATAGAGGTAACAAGAATATGCAGAATCTACATTTATAAAGAACACACAGATTCATCTGCCTGAAATTCAAATGTCTTGGGTTGTTTGAGGTTATCTAACCTTGAAACAGGAGGGAAAGATGAAGTCTGTACCAGCCTGTGCATGAGAGTTTTCCCAAAGAATATTATGTTTCTCTCCCCTTGGAAAAGAAGGATAAGGTTCATAATAGATATGTTTAGAATACAAATACTGAATATATTGAATATACTTCCATTTCATCAAAGATAGGTTTATAATGGTCAGCAAGAACTAGCCAGGAGAATGCTGTGATTTATTAAGCTTGTCTTCCTAACGGAGATAAAGCAGCTGAGCTGATAGTAATTGGATCTCACATTCCTCTGAATGTGACTTGGCAGGGAGGGGAAAAAAAAAATAGTGATAAGCCCAGACTTCTGAAAAGGCTTGGAAGGAGAGTGACCAGGGAAGAGCTGGCCCATTCATATGGACAGGGGCTGGAGAGGAGCACTCTGAGTGCTCTGAGGCTGGCCGCAGACTGAGATCACTAGCAACATAAGCCCCCATGCTCTACTTCTAGAGTCTTCACTTATAAATAAGAGCTCTTTCCCAGGTCCTCAGGAGCTGGAACCCAAGCAGGAAAAGCCATTCAGACTAAATCCACATCTATCCTAAAAAAAGAGAAAACCTCTAAAAATCACATACTCAGGAATCCAAGGGATGGTCTCTTTCCTATCTGGTCAAGTGCCTGGTGAAACTGAGGCCCAATTAGGTAAGCAGGCAGAAGTAGGAACAGGCTATCAAAAGAACTCTGCATTATTGGGAGAAGTAACTCTGGGGAAGTGACCAAAGAATTGGCCAAGTGGAAAGAGTAGCAATTCTGTTGAAGGTAAGGGGAGGCCCATATCTTAAAGAGGTCCACTCTGCCAAGCTGGGAATGGGGGTGGGGAAGGATTCTAGAATATCCAAGGAATTTTAGAGGGAAGTACAATGATGAAGATCTTGCTAAATGAAAAGCTGAATTACTTTACAAACCCATAATAATAATTTTTTAAGTTTATTTATTTTCAGAGCAAGCACACACATGAGTGGGGGAGGGGCAGAGAGAGGGAGACACAGAATCCAAAGAAGGCTCCAGGCTATAAGCACAAAGCCCAACATGGGGCTCCATCCCACAAACCATGAGATTATGACCTGAGCCCAAATCAAGAGTCAGACGCTTAAGCAACTGAGCTAGCCAGGTGCCCCCAAAACCACGATTATTAAGTGATTAAGTGTTGGGTGGGACCAAGAATATATATATGAATATATATATATATATATATATTCATATATATATTAAAAGGAAAGAAAGGTGACACAACATTGGACAAGAAAGTGTGATCTTAGGAAGGGAGTTAGAATGGTCAGGACATATATTATGAAGATATATTGTCAATTAATTAAAATTTAAGTAAAAAAATTTAACTTCCATTAAAATACTAAAATGAGCATTCACATAATCTTGAGTAAAAGTCCTCTGTATCATGGCAATAAGAAATTAATCAAAAAATATTTATAGCTAAAGTCTTTAAGTAATAGTTCTCAATGGCAAAACCACCATAAACAAATCAAATGAAGGAAAAATTTTCAGAATGTTGGTAGAAAAGAGTAAATATTCTTAATATATAAAGAGCTATTGCAAACCAATAAAAATCCAACCAAAAAAAAAAAAAATGTGGATAAAATCTTCCTAAGAAGAATGTAAATGGCAAAGAAGCATGGGGCCGGGGCTGGGAGGCAGAGGGTCAGAATGGCCAACTTTACTAATATCTGAAGGAATTCAAGTAAGAGACAACAAGGGTACAAAAAAGTAGGTTCATAAACGGAAGCTGGTCATATAAACTCTTCATCATCTCTGAAAAAATGCGCCAACACATACCCAACAAATGCCCTTACAAATATCATCTCAGTTTATGATTCCAACCGTAGAGATTCAACAAAATGAAATAGTATGTACCCAAAGGTATAGGCCTGAAAGCGGTTCTTTGTAGCAGTATATAGAATTGTGAAATATTGGGAAATTCCTAGATACTCAGTAACTGGAAATTATTTAAATGATTTTTAGTACATTTAGAAATGTAGGGGTAGAGGGTCACCTGGGTGGCTTAGTCAATTAAGCATCTGACTCTTGGTTTCAGCTCAGGTCATGATCTCCTGGTTCATGAGTTTGAGCTTCACGTTGGGTTCTGCACTGACAGTGTGGAGCCTGCGTGGTATTCTCTCTTTTCCTCTCTCTCTACCACTACCCCACTCTCTCAAAAATTAATAATAATAATAATAATAACAACAACAAAGATATGTACGTGTAGATAAGTAGATTATAAGACAGGCAATAAAACAGGATTATATTAGGGCCGCCTGGGTGGCTCAGTCGGTTGAATGTCCGGCTTCGGCTCAGGTCATGATCTCACGGTTTGTGGGTTCGAGCCCCACGTCAGGCTCTGTGCTGACAGCCAGCTCAGAGCCTGGAGACTGCTTCACATTCTGTGTCTCCCTCTCTCTCTGACCCTCCCCTGCTCATGCTCTGTCTCTCTCTGTCTCCAAAATAAAGTATAAAATTAAAAAAAAACAACAACAAAAAAACAGGATTATATTAGAATAGGTAACAGATATTCACAGTAGGGTGTCTGGGAATTGGTAGAAAAGACAGATTCCCAGGAGTAAATTTCAACAAGTACTAAGCAAATCTCATTAGAATGGAGAGACCATATAGAGGCACAGGCAATTATTAACATAAAATGGTTGCCAGGAGGCAAAACGTGGAGAGCCTTGAATGGCTAAGTAAGTGCTATTAATATTAGTTTCTACAATGTAAAGGTTTTTGAACAAGGGAAAGATATGAGGAAAGCAGTGTGTGAAAAGTTGTATCTAACAGAATGCAAGATGAATTCAACAGTTAGGGCTTACAGGAAAGAGATGTGTGAGGTTAGCTCAAGAGAAGGCTACCAAACAGCAAAGCCGTGGAGGTAAAATCTGCCTTTCGAGCAGTCTGAGGAACCCCCCCCAACTAGACCACTGTGAGAAAACAGCAGATAATCTACTCTTTGGCATTTTCTGTATAGTTTCATCCAAAGGTTGACTAGGTGATATCTTGAGTCCAAAATTTTATGAACTAAGAGAGGGTATAAATCAAATAAAGAATTGATACCTTGAGAACTTTTCAGTCTGGTGATTTTTATGTGACCCACGTTCTACATGATATTCCATTATCTTGCATGGATGCACAGATACTTAAGTGTATCAGAAGTTAAATGGATAAATAAGTGGATGGAGAAACATACAAATGGCATACAAACACACACACATGTACATATGTATATTTTTATATGTGTTTTAAATGAAAGAAAAACAGGTATGACCTCAAAATGTTACAAAATAATTTTATATAATAAACCCTAATCTCTTCTGGATTTCTTTAATAAAATCAACAGCAAATTTTTATTACAAAGATTTGAAAGGCCAAAAAAAAAAAAAAAGACTTCAATAAAGCAACACTCAAACCTAACAAAATATCATCCAAAAAACTGGAGCATTAAAATTATCCCAAGTCAGAGGGATATAAGAACATTTACCCTTACTTTAACTCCAAAATTACCCCAATTTAGATTCCCATAGGTTGTATCCTGGGCGGGAGGAGGGGATCACTATACCTAAGTGCACTGATTAGGTACACACTCAAAACAGCAAAGGCTTAAGTAAAAAGGAACAAAGTAGAAGTTTATGATGCTTCTATCTGCTGCAAGAATATTTGTGATTTAAATTTTATCTGCAAAATAAAATTAAGGAAAAGCTAAAACTGAAATACCCAATCTATTCTGATTCCCATCAGAAATGGCCAAGTCCATGTCTATTTTAACATAGGATATTTGTGGTTAAGGGAGACAAAAACGCAATACAGAACCATCTGGATGTTCTTTAAGCAAACAGCATATAAACCAGGTAGTCAAACTCATGACTTTTCCTGGATATTATTTCAAAGCCAGATAAACAGCTCCATGGTGTATTGCCACTAATGGAATCCACTTATAAATTCCAATTTCTAAAAGAAAATACAATTCTAATTTCTAAGGAATATAGTCTTTTCTGAGATTCTAAAAAACAAAGGCTTAATAATTTATGAAGTCATTATGGCCCTGGTGATTGCACAAGTCACAAGAGAATTATAAAGAAGAAAGGCAGTACTCATTTTCCCCAGGAGAGAAATGCTAAATGTCATACTGCCATAAAAACACTGTAAGCACATTTATATCAGCATGATCTCTTTTCAAAACACACAAAGCTACAAGAAAATATGAAAACTAAAATACTCATTAGCAAAGTAGTTCCAGCCTAGCAAAGGCAAATCCCAGACTTTTTCCCCAGGGCTTGCTGCCTTGCTTACAGCCTACCCTGACTATCCTACCTAAAGCAACCCCTTCCTCATTCCCCTTACTTTCATTCTCTATCCTCTAACACTGTTTTATGTTTTATTTTTCTATACAGTGCTCACAATTAACTGAAATCACATTACATAGTTATATGTCTACTTCTTTGTCTCAACCACTAGAACGTAATTGCACCGAGGGGCAGGGATTCAGTCTTGACCACACAGCATCCCCAGTGCCTGGCACGTCAAAGTCACTCAATACATATTTATTGAATGAATTAACTAAGAAAGAAAGAGAGAGAAAGAAAGAAAAAAGGAGGGTGGATGAAAGGAAGGGCTTTAAACCTGTATGCACAATCACACAAGGTAGTACATACGACATTATTTACCTTTGTATGAATATTAAAACTTCTTCTTCCCCAAGAAGTGCAATGGTGCCTTTCCTGAGTGAAGGATCTAGTCCCATTTATGGTTAAATACTGAAGGAGAAATGCCCACACCTTATGCAGCAAGTCTCAGAAAAAAATCATTCAGTCAAGAGAAGATGGCTTTTAATACTATGAGTTCATTGGATATTCAACTTCTGAGAGATGCCCATTTTAATGGATGAAGTCATTCTGGATTCAGGTTCTACTAAATACTGCCTCTTCTGCATTACACTTCCAAATTAAATCTTGTCTTTCAGATGAAGGAAATCACAGTAATTTTCCAAGTACATATGGTTATTTCTCTTCCCTGGAAAACCTTTTCCTCATGAATCATACAGAAAACTCAAGCTGCATTAGCGGCATTCCAGCTACCTCAGAGGAGGAGAAACTGAAGGAATGAAGGGGAGGCAGGAAGTGAGGGTCCACACACCAAGTGTGGGGGGACCAAGATTTGCTTATGGGTATTTTCTAATCACAAGACCCAGAGTACCAATGGCCAACATCACCTGCTTTAACACGCAGAGTTTTCTCAAGCTAGTTGCAGAAGAGGAACTCAGGTTGCACGCATGAGGGAGGTTTGACAAGTGTTGCTGAGTTAAAGATAGAGAGACCCCGGGAAAGGAAATGTGGGCACCTAAGGGAACATAAGGACTTTGGTCCTACAACTGTGTACCAGGGTGAATAATGGCCCCAAATAATACGCTCAAGTCCTAACCGCACAACCTGTGAAATCAACTTTATTTGGAAGGGGCTCATGGGGCACCTGGGTGGCTCAGTCATTTAGGTGTCCAACCCTTGATTTCAGCTCAGGTCGTGATCTCGTGGTTCATGGGTTCAAGCCTGGCATTGGGCTCTGTGCTGACGGCACAGAACCTGCTTGGGATTCTTCCTCTCTCTCTGCCCCTTACCCACTTGCTCTGTGTCTCAAAATAAAGAAAAACTTAAAAAAAGAAATAGTGACAGATGTCCTTATATGAGAAAAGCAGAGGCAAATTCAAGGCAGACACAGAAAAGGCAGCCATGAGAAGACAGGCAGAGACTGGAGTGGATGCTACTATAAACCCAGGATTGCTGGCAGCCATCACAAGCCAGAAGAGGGGCACAGTTTCTCCCTCAGAGCCTCCAAAAGGAACCAACGCTGCTGAGACTTTGACTTTGAACTTCTGACCTCCTAAACTGTTAAAGAATAAATTTTTGGTGTTTTAAGCCAGTCAGTGTTTGGTAAAAAAAAAAAAAAAAAAAAAAAAAAAAAAAAACTAATGCAAACTAAGAAATTGAATTCTGCCAACCACCTCAACGAGCCGGGAAGCAGGTTTCTCCCATAGTCTCCAGGCAAAGACACCAATAGATACCGGACTTCCATGGCGTGAGAACTGTAACAGAACCCAGTCACACCATGTCAGGCTTCCAACCTACACAGCTAAGCAGATGCTGGTTAAAGTCACTAAGCGTGTGGTAATTTGTTACGCAGCAATATGCATCTAATAGAATATTAGAGCTTAATATTCCTGTATTATTACAGTAATTAATACTCATGATGAAAAGTTACATACAAGTTTTGATGGTGAGCATCTTTTCCTTGTTCTTGATCTTAACAGAAATGCCCTTGAGTGGGATTTCAAAACTGTGATCAAAGGAGTTCTCAGAGATATTAACAGACAAGGCATCGGAAATAGTTTCTTAAGGTCATTAAATGTTGAGAAACACTGAGTTTTAGGCAGTTAAATGGGGAAATTGTGAAATTCAAAAGCTAAAGGGTCCTGAACACACAGAACATTTCAGAAAGAACATGTTCTGTGGCAGGTTCCTGAGCACTGCACAGGCTCACTGTGAAAGGAAGCTGGCTTCAGCATTTGAGTTATGCTTATGTGAACACTTCTATGTGCAGGGCTTACAGACTTGTTAAGTTAAGAAATATTAATTTCTGACATACTTGGCTCTCGCAGACATTCCATGTTCCATAAAAGCTGTGGCTGTCTTGTCATTATTAATTCCCAGCAACTAGAAGTAAGGCTCTACAGTAAGATGTCCTCAATTAGTACCCGTGAATAGAGAAGCTGATTAGGAGAAAATTATTGCCTCCCCGGCTCACGTCATGTAAGTACCACATGCAGGTATCTGTTGGAAATAAGCTGGCCTGTTGACTTCTCACTACTCTGCCTCCCCTGCCTGTGCATACCTATCTAGATTTCACCTTTTCTCTGCAATCCTATCTAGACTTCAAAGTCTAAATGAAACACCATCTCGCTAGCCATGGTATTATAATTCTCCAGAGGAAAGGCCCTAAACGAATACAACTAAAGTTCATCTCTTCAGAAAGCAATGCACATACACTGTGAAGAGGTAACAATTCTTTTCTCTTAATTCTTTAATTTATATAGGAAGCAATCCATCCTTGATATTTATGATAGATGAAACGATGGTTAATTTTATGTGTTAATTTGACTGGGTCACAAGCACACAGATATTTGGTCAAACATTATTCTGGGTCTGTCTGGATGAGATTAATATTTGAGTCACTAAGTAAAGCAGATTGCCCTCCCTGATGTGGGTGGGCCTCATCCAATCAGTTCAAGACCTGAGTAAAACAAAAAGGCTGAGTAAAAGGGAACCCCTCTGTCCTACTGCCTTGAGCTGGGACTCTGCTCTTTTGATGCCTTTGGACTCGAAACATCAGCTCTTCTCTTTTAAATTAATTGTTCCAACGTTTATTTATTTTTGAGAGACAGAGAGACCGAGAAAGACAGAGCACAAGTGGAGGAGGGGGAGAGAGAGGGAGACACAGAATCTGAGTCAGGCTCCAGGCTCTAAGCTGTCAGCACAGTGCCCGATATGGGGCTCGAACTGACAACTCACAAGATATGACCTGAGCTGAAGGTGGACGCTTAACAGACTGAGCCGGCCAGGCGCCCTGAAATATCGGCTCTTCTTGAATCTTCAGCCTATCAGTTTTCAGACTGATATGTACCCCCAATCAGCTGTCCTCATTCTCAGGCCTTCAGACTCAAAACAGACTACCCCATCAGCTGGGTCTCACGGGTCTCCAGCTTGCTGACTTCTGATCTCGGGATTTCTCAGCTTCCACAGTCATGGGAGCAAACTCCTTATTGTAAATCTCTTTAGCTATACACACACCTCCTCTTGGTTCTATTTCTCTGAGAACCATAACTAATATTTAATAAGATATTTATTCTTACAACTGAGTTTTCATTTATATCACACAGTAGTTCTGATAAGCACCTGGAACACAGGTATTACATGGTATTTAACAAGATTAAATTATTGTCCTCCCTGAACATTTTGTTAAAGCTATTACAAAAGACAGCCACTCTTTCCCTAGGATCACCGCCCAGGAGCCATTTAACCACCAAGTAGAAAGAGCCTCTATGAGAACAAAGTCACAGGACTCTGTAGGCAGAGCAGAAAGATGGCGAGAAAGACACAAACAAAGGACTGTAGACATCACTTCAAAGCCCCGAATCCAACTATATTTGATGCCAGCACAAGCTCCTAATAGCAGCACATAATTATTTAACAAATTGGTGTGTTACTATTTGCAAATAAAATAGTCTTAATATAACACTTTTGAGTGAAGTCTCACTCAAAAGCTTAGGAAGCCTACTGTATGTGTTCATGAAAAGCCTTTCCTCTTGGCCTTAGCAAAAGTATTATTTAAGGCCAAAGAGGGATTAAAACTTTAACGAAATTAAAAGTATCAACACTAAGGGGCGCCTGGGTGGCTCCGTCAGTTAAGCATTCAACCTTTGATTTCAGTTCAGGTCATGATCTCACAGTTGGTGAGTTTGAGCTCTGGGTCAGGATCTGTGCTGACAGAGTGGCACCTGCTTAGGATACTGTGTCTCCCTCTCTCTCTGCCCCTCCCTGCTATACTCTCTCTAAAGAAATAAACATTTAAAATTTTTAAAAATGTTAGAAGTATCGATGTTAATATGTGTATTTGCCACATCAAATAGGTGCCACATCACTCTTGTAAACCCTAGAAACTTCACAATTCTTTTTTTTTTATTGAAGTACAAGTGACATACAATATGTTATTAGTTTCAGTTATCCACCATGGAAATTCAATATTTTTATACATTAAAAATGACCCCGGTGATAAGTCTAGTTATCACCATCTGTCACCTCCCCAACCTCTTCAGGTAACCAACAGTTTATTTCCTATGAGTCTGCTTTTGTTTTCTTTGTTCATTTGCTTGTGTTTTTTGGATTTCACATATCAAGTAAAACCATTTGTTGTCCTTCTCGGTCTGCCTTGTTTCACTTAGCATAATATCCTCTAGGACCATGCACGCTGTCACAAATGGCAGAAGTTAAGGCATATATTTACCTACTCAATAAAGAACACAAATTTTCTATTATTCACATATCTAAACTTACAATTACCAAGAGTTATCATCAAAGACCAAACTCCTTGCTAAGACTTCTCATTTTCCAAAGTCAAATTAAATAAATGCATTACTTCTATTTCATTTTTAAGTTCTTACATAACATTTCCTGAGCCTTCACTATATATGCCAGTAGGCACAAACGGCGATATTTCAAAAGCCACTTCACGTGTTTTAACTATGTACTATTATCACCATGCTGTACTATTACAATCTTCATTTTAAGGTTACTAGGAGACCTAATAATGTACCTAATAACAATAGTAGTAGTGCTACTATTGTCAAGGGTGTCCCATGCCCCACACACTGTACTAAGGGTTTTACGAGAGGTATCCCATTTAATTCCCACAATTGTCTTCTGAGTTAGTTACTACTGTCCCCATTCTACAGATGAAAAGACTGAGGCTGAGAGCATGAAATGCAGAGCCAAGATCTATGCTTCACATCAGACTCAGTCCACAAGCCGTGAAAACATCCCACACCATGTCCTGACCAATTGTCTATTATTATCCAAAGTGGATTTCAATTTGCTTAGTAAAAGCTTGAACTCCTCTACATTACTTCTGTTCCTCAACTGCCATGTGGTTTCATTTGTATTTTCCTCTGTAACCCCTCATCTCTGGAAAAGGTAAAGATACATGTCACAGGAAAGACATATTATTTATTCCAGCTCAGATGAGTCAAACAAAAGCATAGAGTTACAGAGTTAGCATTTTTTATTTTATGAACTGTTCCAAAAGTGGACTTCATATATGAAGAAATTTTATTTCTAATCTGCATGGATGTTAACCAGCTATCAGTAAACTGTGAAGTCCTTTAAAGAAAACTCTGTCCCTATGATGAAAAATGCTTCTCTATAAGCTGTCAGATAGCAGAAATCCAAATGACATCACATTTTGCACAAATATATTTTTAGGTATTTTCTTGTCAGAAAGATGCATATAATTACCTACAGTTCAGAAGTATCAGTGTAAGATAGCACTGAAAGCATGCATTAATCCCATGAGAGAATGTTCTAATCTTCTATTTACCCATGTAAGTATGAATATACACACTCAGAGAGAACATATGTAACCAAAAATACTTTTACTGAAAGTTTCTCGCTGACAAAGCTCCACAGAAAAAAAATGTGTATTTTTTTTCATATAGATAACCACTTTTTTACTTTGGGTATCAAAAGTGGGTTTTTTATTAATTTTTTAAAATATTTATTTATTTTTGAGAGAGAGACAGAGACAGAGAGACAGAGTGTGAACAGGGGAGGCACAGAGAGAGAGGGAGACACAGAATCTGAAGCAGGCTCCAGATTTGACGTGGGGTTTGAACCCATGAACTGTGAGATCATGATCTGAGCTGAAGTCATACACTCAACCAACTGAGCCCCCCAGTATCAAAAGTGTGTTATGGTATATATTCATTCTCAGGTTTCTCCCTGAGACGAAGTGCAGCAATGCAGGAATAAAAGGAAACAAGAGTCTGGTTCGATAAACCAAGCCAGTAGAGACCCAACTCCAAGCAGTCAAGACAGGCCGCTGCAGCCAGGAGGAGGCTCAGACACCGGGCCACACGCTTCATAACTGTACCTTCCTAAGCCAACAACGAGGGCTCAAGCGCTTCAAAATATAATGATTCAGTTTCTAGATATTGTGGAAATGAATGTTTTCTTCAATGAGAACCGGCGATCTGGAGAAGTTGAACAAACCGAAGGGAGCATTTGGTGACAATGCCGTTCCTGAAAACCTGCTGACCTCGGGCTGCAGCGCAGGCCCCAGAGGACACCAGGATCAGGGAGGAACATCAATATGTGACATACAATCTTGAATTCTGTAAAGCTTTCCTTAATAGTGATATCTGGCATACGTTTTTCAACTTTAACTCCAGGTATACCTTGGAGACATAGTGGGTTCCAATCCAGGACCCCAAAGCAAAGCAAATGCGGCAATAAAAATAAGTCAAATGAGGGGCGCCTGGGCGGCTCAGTCAGTTAAGCGTCCAACTTTGGCTCAGGTCATGATCTCGCAGTTCGTGGGTTCAAGCCTCGAGTCAGGCTCTGTGCTGACAGCTCAGAGCCTGGAGCCTGCTTCGGATTCTCTGTCTCCCTCTCTCTCCACCACTCCCCTGCCCCTCTCAAAAATAAACAAGCATTTCAAAAAATTTTTAATAAAAAAAAATTTTTAAAAAAAGGTCAGATGAACGTTTTGGTTTCCCACCACATATAAAAGTTAGTTTACACTATGCTATAGTCTATTAAGTGTGCAGTAACAGCATTATGTCTAAAAAAATTCACATAATTTTATAAAACTTGATTGCTAACAAGTGCTAACCATCACCTGAGCCTTCAGCAAGTCATGACCACTGATCACAGATTGAAACAAATACAGTAATAAACAAGTTTGAACCATTGTGAGAATTACCCAGACGAGGCCCAGAGACACGAAGTGAGCAAAGGCTGTTGGAAAAATGGTGCCAACAGGCTTGCTCAACACTGGGTTGCCACGGACCTTCCATTATGGAGGATGCAACACGTGTGAAGCACAATAAAGCGAAGCATAATGAAACGAGGTATCCCTGTACTTTTGTTTGATAAAACTCACAGCATGGGAGAAAAATCGCCAGCGTGCCTCAATTACAAGGTGTCACTTTAGAGTTTCGCACGTTTGCCTTGGGTCTTCTCGGTAATCGTCCTACCGTGTTTGCTCTGTGAGCAATGGAGTAGAAGGAGAAAGGTAAAGGGACCCGTCTGTTAACTAAGAGTCGTTACTTGTTCTAGCACCACCAACCCGCAGAAATATCCCATTTGTAACTAAACTTAATTTCCACTCCAAGAGTTTGGGGTAAAGGAAGATTTCTTTCCAGCTCTATGATTTCTGAGTAGAGTCAGGAAACGTCCTGATTCCACATTCCAGTAGTCTTGTAATGTTGACCTTGAATAACAAACCTTACCCTCTGGCCATGAACACCTCTAAATCTGCATAACCTCAGAGTCATGTGCCTTATGGAAAATACCTGAGGCTCTAAATGGATTCTCCTGGGTTCCTGGAGGGGCAGTAGTCCGCAGTGCCTCTGTTTCCAAACTTCTTTTTTGCGAGTGCACAAGCATAGGTACAAAAACATAAGGACATCGAGACCCCAACCCCATCACTGGACCAAGTTTGACAGAAATATCCCGGACATCCTACACTTATCTGCACAAATGGAGCACATGGGACTTACTGGGGAAGTAAGACATCTCTGATGAGAGCCAGCAGATTGCTGTCAGAGTCAACATTTGCCTCTTTCTTGCCATCCCCAACGTCCTGGTTCACGAGGAGAGATGTGGTTTCTGAGAGCAACCGCAAGCTGAAGAGCCTCCACTCCACTTGAAACAAAGAAACACCAAGAACGTGAGCACATGGAGACAGAAGGAAAACAGAATGTGTGCCTGTTGGCATTCTCGGTGATGGGCTCACACTTACCATTTTGGCTCTGAACCAAGGAGACCAGGGGTGGCAGGATATAATCAACAACCTTAAAGGAAAGATGTAAAAGACTTGGTTCAAATGTTTATAATCACAAAACTGGTATTAACTACTCTCTGTTCTTTTTGCATTGACAGAAACACTAATCAAAAGAGGGGGGAATATCAACAGCTAAATTTATGTCCTAGATTTAAACTCTACATGACATTTAATAAACCTCCAAGCTCATTTAACTCTGAATAAGTCCTCAGGTCAAAATGACATTCTGATCATCACAACGGTAATTTATCAAAACCTTCGGAGTCTATGAAAGGAACCTTAGTACATAATCCAAAATCTGGTTGGCACAGGTTGACATTAAACCACCAAATGAATATATATAAGCTAGTGACCATTACTCAAGTTTAAACTACACAATCAAAATATTGGGGGAAAAGGAGACACCCAATCCTCATGTTTTATTAAATACATCAAAGAGCTATGACATGTTAATCTTGGTTATTTTTAGAAATAGATTCAAAAGATGTAAATCCACTACACAAACCGCCTCTGGGATTTCCTAGTTATTGAGAGTACAACCAAATGTGGTTTGAAGCCAAATCCAAAATGACAAATCAATTCCCCCCAACATAAGGCAGAAAGGACAAATCATTCCTGCAGTCTAATCTGGAAGCCTACTCTGTCCTTGGATGAACTATTTTGGTGACAATAAACAAAATTCCCATTGTTTACAACTCAATTTATTTCTGATCCTAGGATAAGCATTAATTCCCCCTACACTGATAAAAGGGCAGTAGAAACTGTTCACAGCCCCACAATACCATCTTGCTATTCAAACCATTGAAACAAAGCCCCATGTGGGTAAAGGTATCTACACATGGGTAGTTACCCACCAGTGTTAACCTGTTCTAGCTCCACCTTATAAGTTTATATATAATAGTCTATCCAGATATTGGTACAAGGACCCTAAGAACCAGAGATGTTTTGTTTACCCTCTTCCATTAAGTGATGTCACATCGCTCAAAGCACAGACTAAGGAACTGTGATTGCTCTAAACTCCCAGTTATGTCAGAAGCAACAACCATGCAAAAGAAGCAAATATTTCTCACTATTAACACCTATCAACGTGATCAACACCTACCTTAAAGGTTTAAGAGAATATATCAAAAGAGGAGTGGGACTGAAATAAATTATAAGTGTCCAACTCAAGTTTGAAAAACAATTAAGCACGGTCAAAAAGCAAGATCATCAGACAGCAGACAGACAGACAAACATCAACAGTATTCCTACATGCCTAAGACAACCAGTTACATAACAGAATTAAGATACGATCTACAAGAGCAATCAAATTCTAAGGTATCTATGATATCATGACTTTTACAGAAAAAAATGTAGAAAATATTTACAGTAGGTACAGTAGCCACGGACACACTCCTGCAAAGAGCCTGAAAGCTGGCACGACCATCCTCACGACAAGGAAAATGCTAACCAAACAAGATCAACAACTCTCCTCAGACACCTCAAAGAACTGAAGTCACAGAACAAATCGCTCCCCTGAAGAGACAGGCAAGCAGAATCGCAGCTTAACAGGAGAAGAAACGGCCAGTGGAGTCAGCAGCTGGCACAAAACCTGAAGGGTAACTGAGGAATTGTTGGGGGCCTGACCTTGGGGGGCAAAAATTCCTGGGGTACAGCCTTACGGAGCCCCCACACACCCAGGAGAAATAAACTGGATTCCCAGGGTGGAGATTGGAGAAAAACCCCTCATGCTTCCAGCAGAGGGAGGCAAAAATGAACCATTCTGAAACATGCTCAGAACATTCTCTTCTTCTTAACAAAGGCCTGGACACAAAGGACACTATCGTACCAGAGCCTATACGAGGGTTTTACCAGAACCCAACCAATGTAGGAAAGACAAGCCCAACTCCAGCACCCTCTCAGCCTCCTTGTCTTCCCTAGATGCAGGCGTAGGGACAACTGAAAAACACTTGTGAAGGTCACAACCAGATGCAGAGGCTCACAAAAAGAATCCTAACCACGGGACTGTGGGACGTTTCCCCTCCGGGCATGCCTTACTGCAACAGTAACAGGGCTCTTATACAGTAACATGGATTACCACTGAGAGAGTTGCAAGACGCAGGTTTTATGTCAGAAGGAGTTATTAGGGAAACCCCAAACAAAAAACTAGGAGAGACAAAAACTAGGACCCTGGAGGGAATTTTAGCCTCTGAAACCACAAGTATGGCCAACAGGGAACACAATCTGGCTTCAGGCCACATACACATCAAATCTGACACTAATGATGTGCTTCTCTCAATTCATTTTACCTGATGGATCATGCTGAAATGAAATATTCTAAGTGTTAAGAGAAACCACCAAGCTACAATTCTGAGTGAAATTATCCCTCAAAAGTAAAAGGAGAAATAGAATTTTCTCACACAAACAAAAATGAAATTTTCTGCCAGGAGACCATCCTTGCAAGAAATGTTTTAAAAAGTTCTTCAGAGGGAAGAAAAATGATATAGGTCGGAGACTCAGATCTATACATCAGAGAAGGCATAAACAAAGGTAATGCATAGTCATTGATGAATAGACTCCGAGAGGTCAACTCTCTGCAAATTAACCCGTAATTCCAATGTAATGCAAATAAATATTCCAAGAACGTTTGCATTAACTCCTCATATTGATTCTATAATGTATTTGGAAAATAGTGACAATGCTATAGAAACATAAAGATGGATGGAAATTAAGATAGACATGCTGGTGCTTCAGCAAGGCTTGACTCTGAAGAAATTTTTCCCTTCCTCATTCTTGAAGCCTCTTCCTTCCCCTCATTTATTTTCCCGTAGAATGCTTTGTTCCAGGAACTCAGTGCTGATATTGACATCTCGCTGACCTCAATGTATACTTAATAATGAGACTTGGATGGCCGTGCCAATGTTAGACATGAGACCACCTAGGAAGACATGATGAAGGCGGCTGGCAGCAACATACCACATTCCTATTGAAACCACCCAGATCCTGTATTTTCCCCAAAAAAAAACCCTCAGCCTTTTACCTAGGGAGTCTTAGAGACATTAGCCTCCTGCAGCCTCCTTTGCCCAGCAAAATAATACACTATCTTCCTTCTTTATACCAAACTCTGTCTTCACATTATATTTTAGCTCCAGAGCACAGAGGTCGATTTCAACAACCGTGGAGAATCAAAAATAACAGAGGATTTTCAAGAAATTGTGGGGCAGAGACGGTTTAACCTATGAAGTTTCCAGGCTTCCTATAAGGGAAACAAGGTGGTATAAGTGTAGAACTAGACAAAGAAGTTCATGGAATATAACTGAGAGCTTAGAAACAGACACATATGGTAACTCGGCAAAGGACAGCAATAGTATTAGCAACAGTGGAAAAACATGTAGACTATTCATTTAAGGGTAGAGGTACAATTAACTATCTATTTGGTAAAAAAAAAAAAAAAAACAGAGAATACTAAAAAAAAATAATTTCAGGAGGCTTAAAGTTAGAATAGTTAAAAAGAAAAGCTTTTAAAGGAAAATAGCATAGTTTTGTGATATTAAAGTAGGAAAGGACTTCTTTTTTAAAAATATTTTTTAATGTTTATTTTTTAGAGTGCAAGTGGGGGAGGGACAGAGAGAGAGAGGGGTACATAGGATTTGAAGCAGGCTCCCCACTGACAGCAGCAAGCCCAAAGGGGAGCTCGAAATCACGAACCATGAAATCATGACCTGAGCTGAAGCTGAACACTCAACCAACCAAGCCACCCAGATGCCCTGGAAAGGACTTCTTAAGTAACATCTAAAAAGTACACACTAAAAGAAAAATATTAACAAGTCTGACTACATTAAAACAAAAAAAACATTTATATCAGATGAGTTCCTATAAACAAAATGAGAAGAAAAGCCTAGGAGAAAGTTCTGCAATCCCCACATCTGACAATGGATTTACATGTGGAATGCAAGAAGAAAAATCAATGAGACAAAGATGAACAGCCCCCAAAACTGGACAAAAGACAAGAACAGTGGTTTCCAAAAGAAAATACTCACATAGTCAACAAACATATGAAAACTATTCAAACCCACTATCAAGGAAATGACAATGAGAACACTGAGATACTGATTTACACATGTTCAGTTAAGAAATTACCTTAGTACCAAGAGCTTGCAAACCCCAGGGGAAATGGGTACCCACATACCACAGTAAACCAATAAACTGGTACAAGAACTTGGAAGAAGAATTTCACAACTCCAACCACAGTTTTGGGTAACACATTCAAAGTTAGTCATTTAAGATCTGATTTCAAGAGTTAAAAAACAGAATGGATAATCAATATATTTAATGAAAGCAACCAACCTGCAAAAAGATACAGACAGTATCTCATTATGTAGCCTGAAACAATACCTAGAATCTTAAATACATACCAAATGTAAATTTCTGTATTAAAAATATATTTAATCAGATAGAGGATGCTGATGGAGAAAAAAGTGCTTGCTATAATATGTAAATGAAGACTACAAGACAATTTCAATTTTTGACTATTCACCTTTAATTCATATTTTTCTTGAGCAATGACAGTTGATTACGTTATCAAATGAAAGCTGCCCATAAATCACAAACAGAAAAATAAAAATAAAATTAATCTGAAAATGTCTGGATGCTTACTTAGCAACTCAAACAAGGCAAGGGAGATAAACACTGAAAAACAGTTTCATCCATTTTATTTATATTCTATTCAATAACTACATAAATCAAAGTAATAAATGGTTTTTAGGAAAAGATCATCGGTTGTTAAATTCCAAAATGAAAAACGCCATATACCTCTGGCAAAATGTTGACTTAAACATGCAATGATTCTAGCAAAATATAACAGATGAAAATTAAAGTTTTAAAATTCTAGTTATTTTGGAGCAGAAAAACATATTAAGTTCTTAGAGTAAAACTTTAATAGAAAATATATAGAAAATGTAACAAAAGAAATTTAAGAAATTAAAACATTTCAATATATTACTGTAGAAATCAAAGGGTTACTGTATCTACTCTCAACAAAATGCAAGGAAAAAGATTTGTAGGAGTGATATATCTCAACATTTACACAAATATTAAGTATAAGTACACCCAGAAATTAGATTATACACACACACACACACACACAAAAATAATGTCAATGAGCTCGAAGTATGTAGGTACAGGGATTTTATTACCACCACTATCAAAACTTAATAGCTACTATGGTCTAACATGAAACAATGCTCAGCATCCCTCATCAGGGAATACAAATCAAAACCACACTGAGATACCACCTCACGCCAGTCGGAGTGGCTAAAATGANGGAAAAAAGGAAATCTGGCCATGTGTAGCAACAGGGATGGACCCTGAGGGTGTTATGCTGAGGCAAATAAGTCAGGCAGAGGACAGATACCATATGTTTGCATGTATAGGAGGATTAGGAGGAACTTAACGGAGGACCGTGGGGGAGAAGAAGGGGAAAAATAGTGGGGGAGAGGGAGGGAGGCAAACCATGAGAGACTCTTGAATGCCGAGAACAAACTGAGGGCTGATGGGGGTGGTGGGGAGGGGAAAGGGGGAGATGGGCATGGAGAAGGGCACTTGTGGGGATGAGTGCTGGGTGTTATATGGAAACCAATTTGACAATAAACTGTTAAAAAAAATAGCTACTAAGGTCTAGAATGGCAATGAACACAAATGTGAAATAACTAACATTACATAAACTGGGATGTGTGGATGAGCCAGAGTTTCTTGGCAGAGAAGGTGTATTTTATCATTGCCACTGTCCTTGAAATAAATAGCTGCTAAAAGTTTGACGTAAAGGCCTACAAATCCATCCAGATAATGACTTGGGCCTTTTTACACTTTCCTTTTGGAAATATTTAGAGTAGTTTACTCTGAATTTATTTTAAAACCATCTAGATGAACCTTAAGACAATGACCTGGATAAATAACCTACAAGACACCAGCCAGAGCTGAGAAAGCAACTCTAAACTGAGAGAGCAGATCGGCTCATGACAACACATTGAACAAAATTCTAGCCTCTGATCCCAAATCCCTGGAGGTTACACTGTAACTCTCAGAAAGAGGGGGGCAGCTGTAAAATACAAGACCACAGCTCCAAGGTGCTCAAAGTGACACAGAAGAGCATGGCACTGGTATCAGGGAAAGGGACCCCAGAAAATAGCTCTTAGAAACAGTAATGATGATTACTTGAGCCTCCCCAGAAAACGGCTCTTGGAAACAGTAATGATGATTACTTGAGCCCCAGAGCAGGGAAAATCTGTTCTTTCTTAAAAATATCTTGATACCTGTATTTCGGAACAAATCATTTCCTGCATATCCCCATGCACTTTATTCTCCCTTATGCATTTAAAAATGTCTTTCCAACATAACACCCTCAAGGTCCATCCATGTTGCTACACATGGCCAGATNTAAAGAAGAGGAATGAAAAAAAAATGTCTTTCCAAGAATGAGCTCACAGACTTCACCGGAATGCCAAAGGCTTCCAGTGTACAAAATGCAGAAACAAATGCCAAGAATGCTAACCCACTGGGTTCACTGGAAACATGTACCCTTCAGAGGATGGACCACTTGCCCAAAATTTCCAGCCAATCCACAGATCTTTAAAAATGGACTCATTTCACCAAAGAAAATAATCTTTCTAACAAAAGGGTCATCAAGATAAAGATGCTTCACAGGTGTGAACCAATTAGAGTCTTTCCAGTGCTAACCAACCACCTCTTGAGCGTGTATTCCTGATAGCACACTTCACATACAAACTAACCTTTCCTAGGGCAGACCCTAACACCAACTCATGCATATCTTCTTACACCTCTATGATTAAGTATTTTCAAGTAAATTAAGTATCTCAAAATAATACCGGGAGAAACCTTAAAACTGGTTCATGATAACATTTCACACTTCTTTCTCTTGGCAAACAGGATTCTGTCTGCCTGAAACACTGACTCCTCACTCAGGAGGCCCTTCAGGAATTAATTCCTACCTATCTCCAAGGTTTAATTCAAGAATAAAATCATCTTCTCAAAAAACCATCTCCAGACCCCATGAGACTGAACAGGGCTCTTGACCCCAAGCAAACCACCAACACAGCACTCTTCAAACCATGGTCCAATCTTTGTTTTTCATATTGGTCTCTTCCAACCAAGCAACCGATACAGGGTCTCATCCTAGCTCACTACTGTATCTTCCTTAACACCCACTGATTTTTCATTAAGTTTTTTTTTTTTTTCATTTTAATTGCAGTATAATTAAATCCCAGTGCTTTGTTTTAAAAAGGTGGTTTACAGGGGCTCCTGAGTGGCTCAGTGGGTTGAGCATCTGACTCTTGATTTCAGCTCAGGTGATAATTCCAGAGTCAAGGTATTGGGCCCCACGTCAGGCTCTGCACTGGGTGTGGAGCCTGCTTAAGATTCTCTCTTTCCCTCTGCCCTCTCCCCAGCTTGCTCTCTAAAATATAAAATATTAAAAAAATAATAAAGAGGTGGTTTACAAAAGGCACTTACTATAAATATACAAGTGATAAATACGTAAGTAAACCAAAACCTTAAAGGTTTCTTTGGGTCTACTTATTACATCACTGCTATAACTCTATTCGCATTAATTCATCCTATGAATGTGAACAGGAAAACGTCCTATTAATATGAATAGGATGTTTAAAAAGTGTTGAAACCTGAAAGGTTTTGTTCTACACAATGGCAATATCTGGAAGGAAGGGAGGGAGGAAGGGAGGGAGGTGGGGGGGAGGGAGGGAGGAAGGAAGGAAGGAAAGAGGAAGGAAGAATTTGCTTTTGTATCCTGAGTGTAAGCTGAGGTGAGCCCAGCTTTGAATTTTGAATAAAATTCTCAGGCCTGCATGCTATAGGAAATCTCAAGTCCTCTCAGATTTCTCGGACTGTGCAGTGGTGTGTTTACTTCCCCATGGTTCACTGCCGACTCTGAGTTTTTACTTACTCTAGTATTTTATTTGTGTTTTTCCTTCTCCTGCTGTTTGCTTCCGAGACTGAGTATCCAAATGAACGGTGATCAGCCTAGACATGACAGTTAGGACTCTGTCCCGCGGCCTCCGCAGGAAGCAGGCAGGGAAGCCAGCTCACGACACCTGCCGCAGCCAACTCAGGACGGTCAGGACTCGGCGGACGGATGCCAGCTTCACTGTTTCCGTAGCCTGCCTCCTCCACCTCCCGACCAGCCAGAGAAAGTCAAACACGCTCCCCTAACCAATCCCACAGGAGGCCCTGTTTCTCACTAGTCTGCCTCCAGCCCCCCCAGGCCAACCAAGATACACACCTTAAGCCTCCCCTTTTTGTCGGCCCTAAAGTTTTTACAGCCTCTGCCGAGCTTAGGGTCTCTGCCAAATACAAGTAAGGAGGGTGATTTCCCCCCTACAGCAAGCTCCCCATTGCAGCCTCAGGGGGTCTTCCTGATCTCCACCCTTCTCACGGTGCCACATGAACACAGACACAGAACACGGTCCCTTTTCAAGGACTGAATGTAAAATGTCACAGGTTCTCAGTGTGTACACCAGACTCGACTGAGGGTTCCGAGGGATACAGCTTTTGTAGCGGCAACACCCACAATCTGCAACTGAATATTAAACACTCTGCTTTTAGTCATCTTTGAATCACCTGCATCTTTGATTTTTTTTTCCCCACTAACCTTGTCCCCCCACAGCTCTGATGATCCTGCCCTGTTGCCTGAATCTTGTAGGCCCCCTCTTCGTTCTTGCCTTTTTTCCTCTTCTCTTCTCTCCCCGCCCAATGTCCGCTCGTTATTTATGCAGAGAAACTGTACTTCCCTGCCACCCCCACCCCTTTTGTTCATCCAAGCTCCAAGGCCACTCCTGGATCCCTACATACAAAGGAAATGGAAGTCCAATACAGACCCAGCTGTGGCCTAGTGGTTATAAAAAGGCCAGGGAGATATTTCAAGATGACAGCTTTTCTCTGTCTTCCGGCAGATCATATGGCCCTACACACAAAGAGGAGGTCCCCCTCCACATAATCCAAGACTCACACCCCTCGCAGAGATCCCTGACCATTCTCTCTTTCAAATATACTTTGAAACAGCATTCATTTGTTATTTTCTTCCTTAACACCCAATGATTTTTATTAAGTTTTTAATTTTAATTCCAGTATAATTAACATACAATGTTATATTAGTTTCATGCGTAGGATATAGTGATTCAACAATTCTATACATAATACCCCTTGATTTTTATCTAAAACTAGGGCTAAGTTCCCCTAGAAATTCAAATCCTATGTCATACCAACACAAAGAATAAGTACTGATTAGTCATGTTATAAAACATTTCTTGTTAAAAATAATATGTGGGGAATGCAAGACAACCCAATGCCAAATGGTAACAACGCAGCACAGTAAAAAAGAAGGAAAAGGGACAAAAACCTAAACCTCCTCTTTACCAAATAGCTTTCAAGTCACAGTGAGGAAATCATAACAAAGTCCAACACCGTGTAGGACAAAGCAAGTCGTGTACACCTTCTATTGGCACCGCTTTGTCCACGGGTACTAGGTCTACCTGTTACAAACAAGAGACTGAACCGTCTGAGACAATACACAGTAACTTCTGCTGCTGTGAAGTAGATGGTTTGTTCATCGGTGCTTTCCTCTACTAGAATCTTCCACAAGATTTATAAACAACAGATGTACCGTGTACTTAAGTTCCACTGCAACTCTAATTGAGCTCCCCTACACGAATGACTTCTACCACAAAATTTCATCCTTCGTTTACTTATTTTAGTTGTGGCGACAATACACCTGTGTATAGAACAATCCAAGGAACCTTAATACTTAACGCTTGTGGCAATTGCTTTGTTACACAAAGACATTTGTCTGTGGTAAAAGTCATTTAAGGACATGTCCTAAAAACAGAGTCATGGTTTACTTTTTTAAAAAATACAGATTCCCAGGTCTAGGTGCTTTTCATTTCTTTGCTCAAAGCCTGGGACCCCTACCCCAAACTATGTGTGCATGTACATGCATGTTAGTTGCTGCTAGTGATCCCCAATGTCCCAAAAGAAAGGGATGTCCGTGACCTAGGGATGCTGACAGCTCTGGGACACTTCAGCTACACAATTGCAAAGACACCAAAATATGTAAATAATGCTCTTATGGCTAAACTTACCTTCACTTGGTCTTAAAGCCTTGGATGCTCAAAATGGGAATTTATCACTTAACAAGCTTATGTTCCGTTTTAAGAAATGATGAACACAAGATACTCAAGTTCACTGGCTTTCTCCCATAAATAACCATGTAACCATATTCAAATGTTCTTTTTTCACAAAGAAAAAAGCAACAATCTAACCTATGGAAAGTGTATTTCTGAAATGCTCATTTATGATGAAAGTATGCTTTATGCTGTTATTTTTGTAGTGGGTGTTTTTCTTCTTTTTCATTTTACAGATGAAAGTATATCATTTGAAAACTGAAGTGTACTATTCTAAGCACTCAATTAAAATTCTTATCCTACATTTGACAATTAATCAGTCTTCCTTTCAGTGAGCCTTGGAAAATGTGGTACATCTGACAGCACAATAATTAACATGTTCACACCAACTGCCAGTCCCCTCTCCTCCAAAGTCATATTGGACGCACGAGGGAAACATGCCTACACCGTGAATTCTACCCCGGCTAATGGAAGAGCGGGCCAAGTACAATACCCTTTTTGAGGAGAACAACTACAAAAACTAGACACAACATTGTTTTAATCCTCTTTACAATATTAAATACCTAATAAGATGCTAAGGAATTCCCAAGACACAAGACATGGGCAAAATTTCAGAAGACGGACATCTGCTATTGGCAAGACTGGGACTGGGGAGAAACACTCTTCTATACTACTGGGAGGTGGGGGAAGGAAAATAGCAACTCTAGGATCTATTTCTCGATCCCACAATCACCACTCTGGAAACGTGCCCTGAAGACACACCTCCGACTCTGGAAACTGCATGTGCACAGGGCTATTTGCTTGTAACTGAAAAATATTAGACACTACCGAAATGTCCCAACGCAGGAGATGGGCTGAATAACCTCTGATGCATATACAAAGAGTAGAGTACTATACTGCTCTGATGAAGGGTGAGGAAGAGCTCCATGAACTGATATGGAGTGACACTGCTCTGAATCCATCTCTTTCTACAGCTTTGACTTTTGGAAGCATGTTGATCTTATATGTATTCAAAAAATAAAAAGGACAAGAAGGGAAAAAAGAAACCCTACACTTGAAAGCAAATTGAAATCTAATCAACTATATTTCAGATTAGTATTATAACCGTACTAAAAGGGGAGGAAAAGGACCAATCCAAGTACCTTACAAACACAGCAGAGTGTAGACAGCAGGAATCATATGGACATGGACTGGGTTTGAAGTTATTACTGTGAACTTATGGTTTCAAAATTTGTGTGTGTGTATGTGTGCACCAGTATATGCAAGCATGCATATGAGTGTGTTGTGTGTGTTCACATGCGTATATACCCATATCCATTTCCAAGCTCTGTTTTATGTATACTTTTCTGAGAAGCTAAGACATCCCAGGAAAGAGAAGCACACCTAGGGCCCTAAACTGTGGTTTCTAATACCACCTCCCATGAAGAGGAGCCAGAGCTCCTCTGAGAACTGACTGGGAAATGACTGGGCCAGGGCAGAGAACCTAAAAGCCAAGGCAAGAATATCTTGTGCCAGCAATTTAAAAAAAAAAAAAAAAAAAAAAACTCAGAAAATGATGGGGTATGTCACAAGGGCACAGGAACCAACTAGTAAAGCTTTATACTGGCCACATCTGGTATAATTTGAGCACCCAAATAATTTCAGTCATGAGGCCATTGATAAAAACAGGGATCTCTGGTATACAGAATGATGGCAGGCAGAAACACATGCACCTTCCTTATCCCTAGAATGTGATAATTTATCACCTTGCACAGCAAAAGGGGTTTTATACATGTGATTAACTCAAGGATCTTGAGGGGTTTATCCTGGATTAGACAGTTGGGCCCAGTATAATAACAAGGCCTCCTAATAAGAAGGAGAAGGGAGGATCAGAGTCAGAGGAGGAGATGTGTCAACAAGAGCAGAGATCAGAGAGAGAGGAGAGAGAAAGACCTGAAGATGTGACACTGTCACCTTTGAAGATGGAATAAGAGCCACGCATGAGCCAAGGAACACAGGCAGCCCCCGGGAGCTAGGAAACGTAAGGAAAATGATTTTTCTTTTTCTGCTTCCCTTACTGCTCACAAAAGGAACACAGATATGCTGACACCTTAATTTTAACCCCAAAGACCATTTTGCACTTCTGACCTCCAAAACCATAACATAATAAATTTGTGTTGTTTTAAGCCCCTAAAGTTTTGATAATTTTTTACGGAAGCAATAGGAAATTAATACAGGATACAAGTCCACACCAATGATTGATTAACAGATATGCTAATTCTTATCAATTACTTTGCAAAAAAAAGTGGGGGGCGTACATTTACCAAGATCTATACACTTTTACTTTCTTATGAAAAATATTTTTTGAAATTTAACAGAACACTTTATTAACAAAAAATCTTTATTAATGAGTATAAAATAACCTAATTATTTTACATTAAAAAGATGAATTCTAATTGTACTTTTTTTGTACATTATTAATGTAACAATCTACAGTAAAGGGTTTATTAATATGCCCTCATATGTATGCAGTTAGGCATTCACAAATGTATAAAACACAAATAGAAACGAATTTAAAGTATTGAACTATATCTTTAAAATTAAATCTATTAAATAAAACAAAATGTGTATCAAATTAAATTTAACCTCTGATGGGGCACCCGGGTGCCTCAGTTGGTTAAGCGTCCGACTTCAGCTCAGGTCATGATCTCATGGTCTGTGAGTCTGAGTCCCACATGGAGTTCTGTGCTGATGGCTCAGAGCCTGGAGCCTGCTTGGGATTCTGTGTCTCCCTCTCTCTCTCCCCCTCCCCCACTCATGCTCTGACTCTCTCTGCCTCTTAAAAAATGAATAAACATTTAAAAACGATTTTTTTTAATTTACTCTCTCAATAAACTGTTCTAGTTTTCTTAATAAACAGAAAATCATACTTATTATCTCCTATACATATTTGTATTTCTCTGTATTAACTATTTATATTAATTATCATCTTTAACCAAAGTCATCAACCTTCCTTTTAATTAAGCATAAGAGAGAAAATAAAGAACAATTTATATATTTTTCTGTCAACTAGCATTTATGTCATACAATTTAAATAATTTTAAAGTATAATATAATTAAAAAGTATGATTCAAAGACATTTACAAATTGTGTTCATCTACGGCCCTTGTGAAAAAATAAAGTAAAAATTATATTGAATGGCCACTGTTTTGTATCTGTTTCTTATTTAGAAACTGTTTAGGCATCCAAAGACTATTAATTAATTATTTGTCCAAGTTCTTAAAGTTACTTAAGGATATATAATTGTAATACAAATTATATTTATGAAAACTACTTTTATATTTACGTAAACTTTTTAATTCAATATAACATACACACATAAAAGTATACTAATCCTCAGGCATATGTCTCAATTAACTTTCACAAGATTAACACACTCCTGTACCCAGCACTCAGATCAAAAAAAGACTTTACCAGAACATTGCAAAGCCCCTTCGTAGCCCCCTCCAGTCACCACCTGCCCCAGGAATAACCACTATCCCAAGTGGTAATAGGTTTGTTTTGTCTGTTTTCAAAGTTAATGCAACTGGATCATGATACTTTGTATCTGCCATCTTTATCTCAACATTAACTTTGTGAGATTTAGCCAAGTTCTTAAGTATAACGATATATCATTCATTTTCTCTGCTATGAGGTATTCTACCATATGACTAAACCATAAGTTACTTATCCATTAGATTGCTGAGATGGGCATCTGGATACTTTCCTGTTTGGAGTTATGAGCAGACTTCTGTATGTATTTTGTTGAACATATGCCGTATTCCTACTGAATATATATTTAGAGGTGAAATTGCTGAATCAACGGCATATACTATGTCTGGCTTCAATAGCTACTACCACTTTTCTAAAGTATTTATACCAACTTACTAACCACTAGAAGTTCCTAAGAGCTCCACACATTCTAAAACCTCATCAATTCTTTTTTTTTTTTTTAACAAATAGTTTATTGTCAAATTAGTTTCCACATAACACTCAGTGCTCATCCCCAAAGTGCCCTNCCTCATCAATTCTTAATAGTAACTCAAAAATCTGGCTTAATTGAAGATAAATTACTCAATATTTATTAGCCTCTAGTCTTTAGTTTAAAAACTTACAAAGGGGCAGCTTTTCATTTTAAAAATGGTATTACCACTTAGCTTAGTTTTATAAGTTAAAGAAATTAAAATATATTTTAGGTGATTTATGTATATTATTACCAGAATTTTCTAATAAAGAATCACCTTTATTTTTCTCTTTGCTGTTAGTTACATTTTTTTGAAACCACCATGAATGGGAGCCATTTGTCTATACAATCCAAATCATTGTGTATTTCTTCTTTTTCTTTCATAGTTTATTGTCAAGTTGGTTTCCATATAACACCCATGCTCATCCCAACAAGTGCCCTCCTCCATGCAATCATTGTGTATTTCTGACTGCTATGTGGGCCACACTTGTGATTTCCAACTCAGCGCAACTAATATGGTCTAAAGTCTAGAAAAAAATCTGAGTTAAGCAATTGTGCTTATCAAGAATTAAATGCATGTAATCACTTCCACATAATAAAGTATCGATCAGCAGCCTTGAACACAGTTTGTGCTAACATTTCAAACAATGTTTATGCTCTTTAGAGTGCTAGATCTTCCATTTCATGTATTTCAGTCATGCTCAAGAAGAGGTAATTAGAAAATTTCCCATAGGTTATAGCATTAAGAAATATTTTTTATGAAGCCCATGAGTTGCCAATGATACCTTTCCTATCATAATATTATGGGCTGTAGTTTCAATGATTATTATAATGGCATTTCAGGTTTAGCAAATAAACTAAATGTCTATATACATGTAGGTACAGATATTTGTAAATACTGGATCTTAACAAATTATCCATGGGGTTATTGTTCATCAGGATAAGGAATCAATAAGCAATACTGGAGCAATGCTCAGAAATCATTGTGATAACAGAGTTTCTGGTAATAGTGGGTATGGTTACCTGGATTAAGCCTCTCATTGAAAACAATGAAAAATGCCAGATAAAATGTAAAAGAACAAGACCTTAAAAGTATTCAAGATCTGAAAAGACGGTGGAGGAACTTCCAGACCGATTTCTAAATGAAAGTCTTAACCAGAGAGTGGAAGAGAAGACAGGAACACAGACCTGACTGTACCCTGGCGGTGCCTACTACTCGCCCAACCACAGGCTCCGGTGGGGGCCACGAGGGCCAGAAAGGTCTGAGTCCGGGTCTTCCCAGCATATGCGGTTTTGTGAATCTCCTGCCCTGAGCTGGGCACTGAGGAGGGGGGATTACACTCTCTTAACAGTGATGGAGAAATGAGATCCAGCCACCAACCTCTCCACACACATTCACTCTCCTGGGAAGTGTGGAGGAGGCTGCCCTGGGAAGTTATGATCTCAGACCTACAGCCTCAGGGATTTGCACCCTGGGTACAAATGACCTTGGTCTGAGGTAGCAATGACTGACAGGGCCCCAAAGCAAGCACGAAGCCTCTTGAAGGAGGGAACAACCACAACAGGCTTCAGGAAATGCCCACAGAGTTCAAGGCCAACAACCCACAAGCAGGAAACCTAAGTAAGGTCTCCAAGAAAACAAGATGAGTTGTACGTGAACAAGATGTAACAGACACCATCTCACGTCACAGTCTCCTGATACTGCAACTGTCAGAAACGGTAAAACTGGGCCTCCTGGGTAGCTCAGGAGGTTGAACTTCTGACTTTTGGTTTCAGCTCAGGTCACGATCTCAGAGTTTGTGGGGTTGAGCCCCACGTCCAGCTCTGTGCCAACAAAAGCCTGCTTGGGACTCTTTCTCCCTCTCTCCCTCTGCTCCTCCCCGACGTGTTCAAGCACATTCTCTCCCCCTCTCTCTCTCAAAATAAACTTTTAAAAAAAATTGTGTTAAACAACGACATCTAATAAATGTGAGTAAATAAACCACAAACTGGAAGATAACTATAATTTCCTATTCCCTATAATTTCTCTATGTTTCCCTATAGGGAACAGGAAATTATAAAAAAGCAATACAGTGGGCTGAAAAAACAGACAAGCAGAATTTCTAGTGGTAAAAGAACTTCTACACATGGAAAATAACCATAATTAAAAAGTCAATGACAATAATTTGGCATGAGACTGAACACAGAAGATAGAAATAAACCTAACAACATAACAGTGAGAAAAATATGGAATATGTAGAAAGACAGCAAGTATAGAAAATACATTGACAAAGTTTAATGTATATGTGGTCTGAGTTGCTGACAGAGACAGAGCAAAGGAGAGAGAGAATGAACAGAGATGATGACTACGAATTTTCCAGAATTGATGAAAAAGGACAATCCACAGATTCAAGAGGCACAAAGAATCCTAAGCAGAATACAAAGAAGTACACAGTTGGTTACATCAGAGTGAGTCTACAGAAAACCAAAGACCCTCCTCTACCCCCAAAAAAATAGTCTTAAATGGAGACAAAGGACAAAGAGACAGATGATCTTCACAGGAAAGACAGACAACAGGAAAATTCAGAATGTAAGATAACGAAATAATATCTTCACAGTACTAAACAAGAACAAAAATAACTGCCAACCTAGAATGCTCAGGGAAAATCTCCTTCAAAAAAACAATGACTTGACAGACAAAGAGCATGCCAGTGGCACCCCCAAGCCAAGGAAAGCTGGGAAGGAAGCACTGCGGTCAGGAAGAGGTGGGGCCAGATTTGAAGGAGTGAGAACTAAGAAAGAAAGAAAAACAAAACAAATAACAACAACACAAGGTAGTATATATGTGGGTAAATGTAATTGAACATTATATCACAGTAGTAATAGTATTATTTTATTACTTAATAATAAAAGAGAGTTAAAGAGAAAGAGACAGAACAAGACAGACTATGAAGAATCAGACAAAAGTAATATACATCATGGGTGAGACTAACTGGAGTTGTTGGCTGAGCTCTGTATTTTACCTAAAGAAAAGATAGCTTCTTTTTTAAGTTCAGCTTTTAATAAGTTAATACGCATGATGTAAATTTTAGGGTAAGCAGTAAAAGAAGAGAGAGAGAATCTAAACACCAATCTTCTATAGAGAAGAAAATTAATGCAAAAGAAAGTAAATCACTACACAAGAGGAGAAATTAGAGACGGGAAAAAAGAAAATATGTATGACAAAGTCTGAAAGAAAATTGTACAGTGAATTCAAATACACTAACGATTATACCAAATGTAAATGGAATACATCCTCCAGTGAAAAGTTAAATACTGGTCAAATTAGATTTTAAAGAATACTATATGATATTTATATGACACAGATCTAATATATAAGGCTAGAGAGATGTTAGAATAAAAAGAACGAAAGAAGATATGTCAGCAAATATTAAGCAAAACAAAGTTTTTGTGATTATATTGAAATGAGCCAAATACAAGCCTTTAGGCAAAAAGCATTACTAGAAATTAAGGTCACTTCACAATGAGACAAAGGTCAATTTCATAAAATGACACCATTTAAAATTTTCATGCACTAATAACATGGCCTCAAAGTACATAAAACAGAAACAATTCCACAAGGAGAAATAAGCAAATTCATAGTAGCCTTAAAGGAGATTTATACACACCTCTCTCAGTAAGTTCTAGAAAAACAACACAAAAGTCAACATCAAAATCACAGAAACACATGGACAAGAACCTCATAAAAGAATATTCTCAAAAAGCCAATAAACACTGGAAAACGAATCAGCCTCATTAGTAGTCCTGATCTTACCAGTTAAAACTATGGTGAAATATCACTATATATTCATTCATTTAAAAGCCTGGAATGACAAGAGTTGAGAAGGAGGTGAGGATCGGGTATTGCACTGTTAGTGTGAATATAAAATAGGACCACCTCTTTCAAAAACCCTATTACATTTTCTAGACAAAATGAGTCTGCATGTATTCCGCAACCACTCATTCCATTCCTAAGTACGTGTCCTAGAAACACTGCATGCTTATGTGGTACAAAAGACATAAACAAGAACTCCATAGCAACATTTTGTAAATGCTAAAAGCTAGAAAGAGCCTAATGTCTATCAGGAATAAATAAGTAAACTGTGATATCTGCATATATTCAAAATCAACAATGGGCTACAATACGCTGGTGAAAAATTAAGCCATATAGATACGTAACAACAAGGATGTCCTACAAACACTGAACCGAAAAAAGCAAGTCATAAATACATGCATACCATATTGACACAAAGCACAAAAGCAGGCAAAACCAATCTATACGGTTTAGGAATGCATGGGAATAATTGCTATCAAAGTCAAAACAGTGGTCCCTTCTCCAGGGAGGAAAGGAATTGTGATTGGGGAAATTCATGGCTGTGGTCATGGTTTGTTAACTGAGTGGTAATTTCTCGAGCGCTGGTTTTACAATATTAAACTACACACATTTGAATGCACATTTAGGGAGGAGGAGAAGAAACCACCATGAAAACTTGATAGGCATTCCCTACACTCGAAAAATAAGGATTCCCTCGCTTGAAACACATGTCCCGGGAGTGCCCAGATGCCACGTAAGACGTCAGGCCACCCTGAAGTCACTCTGTTGGACAGACCACATAGAGGACGGAGAGAGATGTCCCAAGATCTCGGCTGGAGGCAGACATGTGAGTGAATGAGCCTTCAAGATGATTCCAGCCCCAGGCACCACTGACTTGCAAGCACTTGAAAGACCCCAAGTTAGAAATGCCCTGCTGAGTTCAGTCAATCCCTGGAACCATTAGAGAGAACAGGAAAATGATAATTAGGGTTCTCATCTTACCTGGCTTCTTTTCTTGAGGCTTTCTGCGGGTGAGAATGAAATCACAAAGCCTTTCCTCCCTCCTCTAAAGTCAGTGCTCAGCTCACCTAAGCATCAGGGCAAGGCAGAGGTTCTGAAATGGGGGCAATTTCTCTGCTCAGAAGACCTCTGGCAACGTGTAAAGACCTTTCTATTTATCACTGAAGGGGGAAGGAGTGAGTACTACCCACATCTAGTGAGTAGAGGCCAGGGACACTGCTAAACATCCCTCAATGCGCAGGACAGCCACCACAACAAGGGACTGTCCATCCCCAAATGCCCAGTGCCAAGGTTGAAAAACTCTGCCCTAGGAGTTTATGCAGTTGGGTACAACAGATAACCAGGAAAGAAGTAAGAAGCAGCAGGCTGGGGGTAAGGTGTGGACCAGAAGGGAAAGAGAATAATGAGCAGTGAAAATTCCAAGGAAGTCAACAAGAAAGGAAGGGAGTTCTTATGTTCATCTTGTCAGGGGAGCAGCTTCTCTGAATGGTTGTCTCATGTGAGGAAGATATATGAACCAAGCATATGTAAACTAGTCTCTTTACATACAGAATTACCAAGTAAACAAAACAATATCATTCTCACAAGCCGCCAGAACTGACCGTAGAGCAATAGTCTTTCAACAAAATAGGATATTGTATTATTGCTTCAAAAGCCGACAACGTGATCTTGATAAATTCTTCCGATGCCATCAGCCCTAGGAATACAGGTAATTATTACAGGTGCTTATTTTCATGTTCAAAATCACTATATCAAAGTACTTCAAACAAGGATGTCAAATGTCCCATGGTCTACTCACCTACGGCTCCATCTATGTTAGTTTCTCCTGAGTCTATAGATTTAATATGACTCTGTAAAAAAGAAAAATAAGATTTCAAAATAACTATGAAAGAAAATATAAATAACGTTTTCCCCAAAACTGCACTTGTCATTCCTAAAGAAGTAATTTCTGGAAGGCATAAACCCTATAACCAGAGTTTTAAAATACGACCACATGAATGTGTGTGTGTATAAAATCATTTTTAAACATACACTCCACTATCCATGAGATGTAATGTTGGAACAAATTCATTAGCAATATAAGCACAGAAATGTCAACCTATAAACACTGAGGATAATCCAACTGATACATAACATTTCCAGTATGCCTCTTACTCGTTCGCTACCTCGGAAGTTAGTAAGGATGCACGTAATCAGGTGAAACAGTCCTCTCAAAGGAAGGTCAAGCCTAGCTACCCTGCGTGCAAATTGCATTGAGATGCAGCAGTTCAAGACCTGCCTTCACAGTTAACTATCCTTGCTAGACCCTCTGATACATATTCTACTCCTCGAACCCCAACCCCATGCCTCCATGCCGGATGACTCCCAATACTGTTCTAGAAACAGGCCCGAGCGGCTGGGCTGTGAGCTCCCTGGGTGAGTTTCCCAGTCCCCAGCTGAATGCTCCGCACAGAAGAGGTACTCCGTGAACAGGATCCAAACCAAACAGTGGAGGTACGTCTGGTGGCTAAGTTGGCTGAGTGTCCCCCTTCAGCTCTGGTCATGATCTCACAGGTTCATGAGCCCCATGTTGGGCTCTGTACTGACAGCTCAGAGCCCAGAGCCTGCTTTGGATTCTATGTCTTCCCCTCTCTCTGCACAACCCCCCCCCCGCCAAGTAAATAAACATTTTACTAATAATAGTAACAAAACATTACTAATAATAAACAAAACTAATAATAAACAAAACAGCAGTAATAGTGTGAACGTGCAAAAGCCCTGCAACTGAGCTCTGGCCCCTGGCTCACAAAATAATACATATGTTATAGTTTATATATAATAACAAGTAGCAAAAAAAACCACAGGATTACCTTGAAATAAAAAAACCAAATAAGCAATTAGTCTGGAGGGAAAATGAGTCTACTATGATCCAATGATTCTTCTTAAAATATTCAGAAATATAAATGGCTATCTATAACACATACAAAAGCACATGTGTAAGGTTTCTGGGTTATAAAGAATAAAGAAAATTCTTACACCTATATTTAAGTTAGGAGCTCTGCATGAGCTTCCCACGTCCCATGTCATTCGTATGGAGATAATGACTGTCATGAATTTATCATTTCCTTGGCATTTTTTTTTAATAGTTTATTGTCAAATTAGTTTCCACATAACACTCAGTGCTCATCCCCACAAGTGTCCTCCTCCATGCCCATCCCTCCTCCCCCCCACATCCATCAGTCCTCAGTTTTTGTCAGCATTCAAGAGTCTCTCATGGTTTGCTTCTCTCCCTTTCCCCCACCATTTTCCCCCTTCTTCTCCCCCTTGTTCCTCCGTCAAGTTCCTCCTAATCCTCCTATACGTGCAAACATATGATATTTGTCCTTCTCTGCCTGACTTATTTCGCTCAGCATAACACCCTCAAGGTCCATCCATGTTGCTACACATGGTCCTTGGCATTTTTTAATAGCTTTACTAGATATACATGCGTCCCTAAATAGTGTGCTGTTTGTTTGGGTATTTTTGAACTTCACTGAAATTTCAGGCAGCAAACTGTATACAGTTTATACAAGTGGCACAGCATATAGCCATTAAACTGTAGGAAAAAAAAAGAAATTTTAAGGCTGTTGGAAAATACTGATGAATCAAAGTTAAATACAAAGAAGACAGAATACAAATACACTCACAGCATGGTCTCAACGGCATACAGGGCAACTCATATGTGCTACACAGTTTTCTACACACAAGTGCATACATGCAAACTGAAAACACTCTGAGTAAATAACAATATGTTAACAAGAGTTGTCTCTGACAGTGGTGTAGTTATGGGTGATTTTTTCTTCAAATCTCACTGTAATTTTCTACACATTTTTAATAAGTATATATTTTATAATTTATATAAGCACAAATTGCCTTTAAGAGAAAATCTTAAGACATATGCTCTTTGAAAGCTGAACATGTAAGACACTTTAAAGTGGTTTTCAATCTATGATTACAAAAACAAAAAGGACCAAAAATAAATAATGTAATAATTAAAAAAATAGCTTGTCATGATAACTTGGTTGAAATAATTTCACAAAGTTCTAAAAGGGGCATATAACTTTTGCTTAGTAAAGACAGAACTGATGTTGAATAAAATATTCAGAGAAAGATGTCTTTTGACTTACATAAATCTATTTAGAGGTCTAAGGATTGCTAAGCAAAGAAAGAAGGCACCACACAGTGTTTGTACTATGATCTTTCCTGTACATATATTTTAAAATATAGATAATACACAAACAGATGAGGACAAAAATTTCCGAGGAAGAAATCACAGGGACCGACCCACTAGCAGAGGTTTCCTTTAGGAAGACAGAAGCTGGCCTGGGAGGCACGCTTTCACATTTCATTCTCTGCCTTCTGCGCTCTTGGAATTTGCTAGTCATATTACATGTATTAATTTTTTTTCTTTTTTAATGTCAAGGAGGGTCATCTCAATAGTGGAATTATGGGCTTCCTTCCACTTATTCTGTTTAATTAAAAAAGAATCCCTACTGAATGCTTCATTGATTTACCAATGTTGATGTCTTTTGATATACTTCTTCTAGTAAGTATGAAGGCATATAAATTAGGAAAAGGAACTAGATGCACTAGTCTGCAGAGAGGGCTCACTTGAGATGAGCCATCTTGAATTTAAAGTGAGACAAGTTATAAAAAATTAAAATAAAAATAAAATGAGTCCAGTTATTTTGTTGAGTTTTTCTCTAGCCATATCTAGATACTCAAAGCGGGAGGTAGAGAATTAAATGGAACCAGCATTAGGGTCGGCCAGAGAAGGACACTGGAAGAAGAAAGCAAAGGGAGTTACAGGTTTGGTAAGGCAGTAATGGGGGCTGAACAAGAGCCTCGGAGCTGAGTGAAGAGAAAAGTGAAGTCACTGGCCCTCAGGAGGGCAGGACCGTTAGCAGAAAGTGCTAAGAGCAAATTAAGTCTCACTGTAACCAAAGGGCTGCTAGAGATGGGGAGAAGAAGGGGGTTGAAAATCAGGGGTGGTGGCCAGCCCTGGTGGTGGTGTGACAATGGAAATAAGGTCATGGATGCTGCCAGTTGAGGGAGGGAAGATAAGTCCATGAGGAAGGAGGTGGTAGAGAGGCTGAGGTGTTGGAAGGAAGGTCCATAGGGATGTCTGGTTTTCCAAGAACGTGGACAGGCACAGCACAGAGAGACCGACAGTGAGCTCCCTGCTAGGAGATCCTAAGGAATGAGCAGCAATGACCCAGAAATCTGTAGGAACACAGCACGGGGCATAACACAGGCCATCTTCTGAGGGTACGAGATTCAAAGCTGGGAATGCTAGCAGAGGAGCAAAAAGGATGGGCGCTCACAGTCAGGCTCACTGGGTAGAGGAGTGGGGGGCAGAAAATGACCCCTTCCAGAGAGGATAGCGGCACCTCAAGGGCAGGCCAGTGCTCTGCGATATTACTCGGTACTTCAAAGAAGCTGGAAATCAGCTGCTGTAGCAAAGTAGTTTAGTTCATAAAAGGGAGAGGGGGAGACTCATAATAGCATTTGTATTATGAATGAGTACACTGTATCATGTTTTTAAAAATGTAAGAGTGTACTCTCTCTGCCTGATCTGCTGCAACTGGAGTCGATACCTACCAACAAAACAATAGTTACTTAAAACAAAAATCTGCAAAAGACAGGAAGTATGTCTTGTCTTAAGTCATTGTCTCAATACCCAGGATAAGTGAAGATTTATTAATAATGGAGATTATAATTATACTTTTATATTAAAAGCTATCAGAATAACTTTATCATTTCTTGTGTTTGAAAATTAGAATGGTGAGGTCTTTTTTATAGAAAATTATAACCACCACACAATCGTTGCACTTTTATAAACTAACGAGGCCAGAACTTAAGAAAGAAAAAGAAAAAAAAAAACCACAACAAAATCCTCTTCCTCAGCTCATTAATCACGAACATTTTCAAAAGGACACAAGAAACACAGTGAACGTTAGTTTAACATACATCATGAGTTCCCGAGCGTATTTCCTTAAGGTCATTACTTCCTATTTCCCAGCCCAATTCGATGGGGGCCCCAAAGAACGACGGTATTCACTACAGGATTTCCCCACAGCACTTCCCCAGATGCTTTACTGTTCACACTGTCCCTAGATGCTTTTTTTTTTCCCCACTGGAGAGGGAGGCGGGTATGATGACACACTGCTTCTGTTAATAAGAAGGGAAAACAGCAATTATCAGCTTTTGCCTGGACCCTTTGAAAGCTTAATAACGGTTTTAAAGGTGCCCTGCTAAATTGTTTCCAAATACTTGCCTCTATAAAAAGAAGACAACCAAAACTTTATCATTGGGAAAAAAATGTTTACAAAACATTAATTCCTACACGCTTGTGTCCATATATAAGAAGCATCCTGAATTTTTCTACCAAAAAAAATAAAAGATGTCTATGAGTCAAATAGGCAAAACATGCCGCTGCCAAAGTGAAAACTGAAGCCAATGGGAGGCACCATTCCACCGCTCCCTCCAGCCTGTGAGGAGCCACCAGGACCCTCCCAACGAGTGGCCATCACCCCAACCTGAGTGCTGTCTCCATACCCATGGGTGGGAAAGCTGCCTAAGAGAATACCCAAAAAGTTCTAGGCACCAAGTTGCTGCCACTGGATACAACTCCTAAAGAGGAACCACACTTGAATACCTCTAATTAGGGCAAATCAAGCTACTCTACCAGATACATTTTGAAAAACACTAAAAATATTTATCTCCATATAGAACAATAAGGCTTTCAAAATACAGTCCTAAACATGTACACGTGAATGAACTGCTCCCTCAGGCCACCAGGGCAGAAGATAAGATGCACGGGGCTCTGGACAGTTCCACAAAGCCACTCTGCGGACTGCTCTACAGAACACTTAGAGCTGTGCAGTCCCCTTTGCGCCCCACAAAACAAAAACTCTCAACTAAGTTCAGGAAACCATTACGTAAGCAAAAATTAAAGGAATTATTTCCAAGCACAAAACTCAAGAGGTTTCAATATGCTAATCCACACTGTGGATTTCCACAGAGCTGTAGGATGTCAGATAAGTCCCCTTTGCCTGGTGGCATGAGCAGAGCGCTGAGACCTCCCTAATACCTTTGGCATCTTCTGGACAGATTATGAATCGATTCATGGAAGCAACAACCAACTCTCAAGAGCTCATAATAACATGCACAAGAACTCTATAGATAATTAAATTCGGGTCCTTCATTTTAGTAAGTACTTCTTTCCCTTTACTAGTGTTTCATCAAAGCCATCAACACTAAGTATAAGAACAATGAAAACACAGCTAAGGCCAAATAACAAATGTGATGAGAAAAATAATGAAAAGATTCTGGGCCTGGCCATGATTCTAACTGGGGAAACAGCCCAAAGAAAGCCAAATGACCTTTTCCATTTAATTTGCCAAAACTCCCTCTATGTGAGTGAGATTATCAAGGGGGAAAAAAAATTCCAAAGATTTTCCAATATCCTAATTATCTTTCAACCAGGGACCATATTTTCGATTCCCTAAAAGGGCCTGTATTAAGAAAACCCTACAGAATACCACCCAGTGCACAGAGAGTTCGCCCATTCTTGGGAGAAATGAGGAGACCCCTCCTTGGTGTGGCCCCCTCCCTTGTGAGGAGCAGAGCATGACACAGAGCAGATGTGTCCTCCTGAAAACACACACACAACATTCCTGAGCGTCCATGAAGATTTTTAGTTGGACGCATTTGCTGGTTCCTTGAAAACCTAAAGCGTACTCAGCTAACGCAGGCAGAGAAAAGTGCTCTACGTGAGAACAAAAATAAAAGAACAAGCAAGGACAATTATCCTCATCCCAAACACACACTGTGCCAAAAGATCCCAAGATGGCTGGAGCGGCAAAATTACCACTTCCAGGCATCGGTATGTCCATTCAGCGGAATTACAGAACTATGGTCATGCCAAAACGCCACCTATACAGTACTTCTATACAGTACTTAAAAACACATTAACAAGGAAATTTAAAGAAGGTGATAAGTGAAATTCTAATAAGTTGCAAATTCATGAACATACATCCAAAGTTCCGTACTTTACAGAACTGAGGATTCAAGGCACTTAGGATGATAAAGATTTTAAATTGGGGACAAAAGGACCCTACGACATCACCTGGACACACCTTAAAAAATTAGTGACCTCCACTCAACATTTGTACTTCAAAACTTCATATACTTTATGATGAACCTTCTAGAAAACTACAAACTCATTTGTGGAAGACAATCATTTTTTAATTCCAAACCTACAGCAAAATGAAGATGTTTACTTCATGTTAACTAGAAACCTCAATGGCATTTTGAAAATCTCAGTTGTTTGTTATTAATATCAAATAAGACTGGAGATGCCGTGTGACAAATGTCAACTTTCTCTTTGTGTAGCTCCCCATTTTATCAATGATATATACTGTATTCCAGGCTAGGAAAAAAGATAACATCATTCATGAGCCACAACTGAAAAGAAAGACTACTTTTTGTGGGCAAAACCTGAAGTAAAAGATAGGACAATGAATGATTTGTTGTTGGTTTTTTTTCATTGCTACCCATCTCCTCAAAATTAAAGAAAAAGTTAAACTGAGCTTAATTTAGAGAAAGGCCATCCTCCAAAGAGATACTGCACATAACTGGGCAACATAAGTAAATAATGATGATAATATATTCCCAGCATTCCATTCTCTCCAGGTTAAATTTTTTCATGATGTTTAATACCAAAATCTATGAAAGTATTTTCTATGGATGTATTTACCCTACTTGGACAGTATCTGTACAAAATACATTATCAGGAGAGAATGTATTTTTCTCCAAATGTCAAATTTTATTACAGTCAACAGATAAAAATATAAAAAGGTCACTTCCCTGGAGACTAATAAATACCACAAGGGTTTAAAAATTACTTCATTCTGACACCAGATTCCACAAAGAGTAGAGACAGCCACATTTTTATTAGGAACGTAAAAAATTCAGTGTTACTCACAAGAATCGTTCCATAACTGAAAAGGAACTCTTCCGTCACAACTTGAGGTCGAAATACCTGTGTGATGAGAGTTTCCATAGATTAAATTCTGAAAGCCGTGTATAAGAAAAAAAATGAAAAATATTTTGTCTGATTTAATGTTTCTTTATTTTATTTTTGAGAGAGAGAGAGAGAGCACAAGTGGGGGAGGTGCAGACAGAGAGGAGGACCGATGATCAGAAGCATGTTCCCTGCTGGCACCACAGAGCCTGATGTGGGGCTCGAACTCACAAACTGCTAGATCGTGACCTGAGCTGAAGTCGGAGGCTTAACCAGCTCAGCCACCCAGGTGCCCCTGATTTGATGTTTCTAAGTTCCAGTTTACCAAGATGGGAGTCACATTTTTAATATTTTGGTTTTTTCCTAATAAGACAGTACCTGAGAAGTTACGAGGTGAAGTACTATAGGCATCAGGGGTAGACACATCTTCAGCTGTTTCGCTTGGACTGTCGATGGGTGTTTACGACCAGAAACATTGGCCAAGGCGTTAAGAATGTCACCTGCAAAGCACATCCAGGATCATGCATGAAGGTTACAGACCACAGATACTTAGGGACCACTGGTCATTGCCAGAACACTACTGGGGTTATTGCAGTAATTAATCTCTAAATAAAGACGTGAGTAGGGGCTGTGCTATTTTATTCACAAATACTGAGATTATAACAGAAAGCTGTAGCCTCTGGAGATAGAATGGATAAAAGCTTCATCTTTCATCTAGCAATTGTAAGTAAAACTTATGTTATTGGTTTTATATATTATTTTTCTTCCTTTTTTAATCTTTTCTAAATTTTAACCATGAGCACTTCTTACTTCTGTAAACAGGAAAAGGTTATTTAAAAAACTATAACTGAACAGGGGCACCTAGGTGGCTCAGTTGAGTGAGCATCCAACTTCAGCTCAGGTCATGATCTCACCGTTTGTGAGTTTGAGCCTTGTGTCAAGCTCTGTGCTGACAGCTCAGAGCCTGGAGCCCGTGTCAGATTCTGTGTGTGTGTCTCTCTCTCTGCTCCTCCCCTGCTCATGCTCTGTGTCTCTCTCTTTCAAAAAAATAAACATTCAAAAATCTTTTCATTTTAAGTGAGCAGATGATAGTTTGCAATCTTTAATAATAAAATAGGATGGAAGTAAAAAAAAAAAAAAAAAGATCAATTCCTAAAACTTCTCACTGGATGATAAGTCCGATAATAAAAAGAACTTACACTGTGGACATCTGAATCTTACCATCGCACCCTGAGACAGGATGAGTCTGGCACTAAGAAACTCAACTACCAATTGACCAGACTGTCAACTTCGGGTTAAACTTTAAAAGGTTCTAATCCAAAACATATTTGAAATGCTCTAGTTTCAGTCATTAACAACCAAACACATCTCTCAAAGTATTAGTAAGGAGCAAAAAGATATCATTAATCAGCCATGAAGATATTTTCATTATTCTGATTTAATACTTTGAATTTCTGAGTCTAAATATCTTTTGCCGTAACATTTTAAATATTTCTGGTGTATAGCTACATCTGCTGGAAAAGCATGGAATGGGATTTAAGCTAAACGTATACATTCCTTAGATTACTTTCATTTCTCCAAATTATAATGAAATAACAGATTAGCCAGAAAAAACATCTTTTGCAAATCATTATTTTCATTTAAAGTTTTTCAAATCAAAGAAATTTTCAAACTTTGCATTTTAATATCAAAATTCTATAATATTAAATGCTAATCCTTATGCATTTTTAAAATTCTCTTAACAGCAAATAAATGTGTGGCTGTAATCCGAAAGAAAAAAAATCTTTTCTTCAGAATCAGAGAGAGATCTTGAAAAATCTTAACCTAAAAAAAAAAAATTAAGTCCAATTTTAAGCTCTTGCAATGCTTTTCTCATGTTTATTTTCTGTTATTGCCAGTTTACCATAAATGACACCTCAGTGTAACCTTTGGTCTGCTCGTTGCCTCAATCATGTCACTGATGCAAAATAACTGTGAAAATAGGTAAAGCAAATCTTGAGTTCAAATCTTGAAACTACACATTCAAGAAAAGGTGTCAGTGCTCTTTCCTGTGGTAAGTGAGAAGCAAGAATAAAAAAGAGACCAAGTGCAGAAAACCCCAAGTGCAGAAAGGGGAGCGGCCAGGGGCCTGAGGGGAAGACTCCAATTTACCCAGGATCCGCGGCAACTCGTGCACAATGTGACAGATGAGAAGGTCCAGGCACCTGGACAGGTATTCATTGCTGCCTTGTTGTTCCTTGCCTGGAGTGGTCTTTCTGCTGTCTCTCTCGATGTACATCACCAGTCTACATACGGGAGAGTGCAAAAGATTACCTCTCATGATAAAACAGTTGATAGCATCTATCAGAAAACACCACCAAGGCAAATGTTTCTGGGGGGCACGGTCCCCATCATGCTGACATTTAGATTTGTAGCAAGTTGCCAGGCGCAGTCTGTTTTTTGCCTTAGGAAAATCTACACAGTTATGTGGAAAGAAAGAAGGCAACTTTGAATATATCTGCCAGTGTATTACAAAACAATGCCCTGGTTTCATTTAGCTTTGGCCCATGAAGAAAAAACCACATTCTTCAGATGATGGATGAAAGGCAGAAAAAGGCATCTGGGCAGAGGAGAGCTCTTGGAGTTTCAAAGGTTCAAAGGAAAACAAGTTGTCTGTGCTTGTGTTGGTCATTAGTACTAAACTTGCTTGGGACCTCAGGCAAGTCACATGAATTCCAGCTCCTTCAGTAAACTGTGTACATGAACCCAAAGAAAAAGTTTCATTTCAACACTGGGTGATACGGAGAGAGACGCTATATCTAAACATCTGGAGTTCACATGTCCCTTTGTCCCCTCGTTTTATGATATCTGCCTTTTAACAAAACATATGACTTCTGCAACCCACTGGCATTCAGTAAACATCAATCTCTGACCAACTGTGCCCAGCCCAGACCCAGGGAACATACTGGACCATCATTCTAGATATCGAGGGTGTAGGCTCATATTTCATCCTCTTTGCTGGGCCCACTAGGCACCTTCCCAGGTCCATTCCCCTCAACTCCCAAAAGGGCAGTGAGTTCATGGATTTCATCATGTGAAAACCTCTTTACATCTCCCAATGCCCTCATCTCTCTTCCCAGCTCACTGTCCCTACTAATCTCACCCAACTTCTACTTCCCAGAGAGAACTTCCACCAACTCCTACTGTCAACTGGGAAGAGGTGGTTTTGTACATAACACTTATAAGTATACCAATATCTTAACGCTTAGCATTTATGGGGCTCTCTTCGTAGATTTAGTCATGCTTTTTGCCTTTCTGCTATTATTTAGAGCTCTAGTAGTGAACACACGCAGACGACACCAAATCAAAAGTTTGTTTCCATCAGCCATTTAGGATCCTCCTTTCGAGTCACTGATCACAGTGCAGGCCACACTCTAACAAATACATGGCATTAGTCAAAATGCAGGAAAAATAGTGGTTAAGTTGGCAAAAATGTATCAATACTACTTAAAGAATTCAGAGCACGTAACTTCTTGATGATGAGTAAACCACAGAAATGAGAGGATAAGTGGAAGCTAAGAGCTTCATGACATGTGATACAATGACTGGGGGCAGCCTGTCAGCCAGCCAGGAGCTCCCAGGGATGGATGGCATCACACGCTATTGTTGCGGCTGGGAGCTTCCAAGACCAGAGCAGCAACTCCAAGGACCTCTTGATTAGCCGGCACTGTTCCCTCAGCCCAATCTAAGGAGAAGAACCTGAAAATACTAGAGACGTGGAAACGCATCTTCCTTTTCTGCATCCCAAGATGGGTTGCCTGACTTCTCCCTGCCCAGCCTCGCCATCTGCTGAACAGCTTTTCCATAATGAAAGATTACAGCATCTCTTCCAAGATGAGTACTTCAAACACACCCTCTAACCATTATCTGCTCTTGACCCTCCTTGCATGTTCTTCCACTGTGATGGTTCCTCAACTTTGGGGAAACTTCTCTTAATTGAATCCATGACAATTTCTGCCAATCCATCAGCCTTTTCTTTTCTTCACCTATCTCCTGCTTCATTATCTCCCACCATCTATCATTTCATTACACTCCTGCCCCTTTTCTTCTCTTTGCACCCATCTAGCCAAATGGACTCTGTGTGAATCCAATGATTTGCTTTCTGGATGCCTGCAGAGAAGGCTGCTGAAGCTGAACTCCGCCATAAATGCGTGACACCAATAATGAGCGGCCCAGAGCAGTACCTGCAATCTGACTATATCTCATTAGTCCATGTATTACCAGTCTGTTTTCAAATTTTTCTTCTCTTCAAACCTCCAAGTGCCCACCCTCTCATAAGAGCAAACAGAAAGTATCATGAAGGAACTCTTGTTCCAAATTCTCAACACGCGTGCCTACTGTGCGTCCCAGCCTCGCTGCTTTTCCTCCTGTCACAGCTATGGACCCACGTCTCCTTCCCTTCCACCTTCTCACAACCTTAAAACTGCCAATTATTCATTTTCCCTTTTATATATCACCCTCTCCCATTTAACAAAAATACTTTTCATGTTCTTCTAACAACTTCTTCATTGTCTCTCTCCTTCCCGTCATCAAACCTAGATGGCAAGGTACTTGGGTGGCTCAGTCAGTTAGGTATCCAACCCCTGATTTCACCTTGGGCTCTGTGCTGGGCTTAAGAGTTTCTCTTTCTCTCCTTCTGCCCTCTCTCACTCACACGTGTGCTCTCTCTCTCAAAAAAAAGGGGGGGGAGGGGAGAGTCTTGAAAGAGATATCTATACCTAGCACCTCCAAAGTTCCTCCTACTTGTTCCTCAACCCACCCTAGTCTGACTCACACCTATCACCTGCTTGAAGGTCACTGACAACATCTGTGACATCAAATCCAGCAGGTGCCTGTCAGCAACGTTTCATACTGTCGCCACTCCTGCTCTTCTATACATCATGACACCACACATTTCTAGTTTTCTTCTTCAGCTTCTTTAGTTGGCCCTTCTCTGTGTAGTTTATCCTTTTTTTTTTTTTTTTTTTTAAATTTCTGAGAGAGAGAGACACAGCGTGAGCAGGGGAGGGTCAGAGAGAGAGGGAGATACAGAATATGAAGCAGGCTCCAGGCTCTGAGCTAGCTATCGTGACTGTGAGATCACGACCTGAAGTCGGTTGCTTCGGAGGGGTGGGGGGACCTGAGCCCCCAGGCGCCCCAGTGTCATTTATCCTAAATGCTCAAGTTTATCAAGACTCAGTTCTAGGTCCACTGCTCTTTTCTTACTACCATTTGACCCACACCATCTCACCTCCACCAATGATTTGATTTACCACTATATACACAAAGGTTTTCTAATTACGTATCTGCAGCCCAAACCTGGTCGCTAAGCTATAGATCTACATATTCCACTCTGACTCAACATCTACTTTTGTCTGTCTCAAAGGCATTTCAAAATCTACATATCCCAGCTAAATATAATTATCATCCCAACAAATCTGGTTGTCTTTCAGAGAAAAATATCCCATTATATGCCATCACTCCCACCCTATTAAACAAATCAGAAACCTTTGAATCATCCTTATCACCTCCCTTCCTCTTCTCACACCAAGTCAATCATTAAATGCTCCCCAAACCGTTACACTTTTCCACTCCCAATCAAGTGCAAGCTTCCATACTCCCTTCTCAACTAAGACAGACTCCTAGCTAGTCTATGTCCTACCCTGTCATTCTAACTCTACATATCCCATATGTATGTGGATCTTGTCCATCAAGTTGTCCCTGTGCTTAAAAACTTTCAATGGAATCCCAATATCCTTAACATGTGAGTTCTTAAAACTCCCTATCATGACCATCAAGGCTTCCAGAGTCTGGTTCCCATCTACACCTCCAATTGGCTTGATTTCTTCCCCTCCAGTTAAACTTACCTCTTTTAGTCTCTCTCCCCTTCCCCAGCAACAAGGTATTGCCTCTCTAACTACATGGCTCTTCTCTTCATTCCTTGCCAGTCAACTCCTACATATATTTCATCATTCACTGCAATGATCACCTACTTAAATTCAATCTGTCAATGATACAGTCTCATACCAGAGAATACATTAAAGCCCTTACCCAAGTACAATTTTATAATATTTTTATTATCTTTTTAAAATATAATTTATTATCAAATTGGCCAACATACAGTGTATACAGTGTGTTCTTGGTTTGGGGGGTAGATTCCCATGATACATCGCTTATATATAACATCCAGTGCTCATCCCAACAAGTGCTCTCCTCAATGCCCATCACCCTTTTCCCCTCTTCCCCATGCCCCCAGCCACTCTCAGTTTGTTCTCTATATTTAAGAGTCTCTTATGGTTTGCCTCCCTTCCTCTCTGTAACTATTTTTCCCCTTCCCTTCCTTTCCCCTTCCCTTCTGTTAAGTTTCTCAAGTAAAACATCCCATGAGTGAAAACATATGATATCTGTTTTTCTCTGACTGCTTTACTTCACTTAGTGTAATACCCTCCAGTTCCATCCACGTTGCTGTAAATGGCAGGATTTCATTCTTTCTCACTGCCAAGTAGAATTCCATTGTATATATAACCCACATTTTTTTTTTTATCCATTCATCAGTCAATGGACATTTAGGCTCTTTCCATAACTTGGCTATTGTTGAAAGGGCTGCTATAAACATCAGGGTGTATGTGCCCCTATGAATCAGCACCCTGTATCCTTTGGATAAATTCCTAGTAGTGCTACTGCTGGGTCGTAGGGTAGTTCTAATTTTTTGAGGAACCTCCGTACTGTTTTCCAGACCAGCTGCACCAGTTTGCATCCCCCTCAACAGTGCAAGAGGGTTCCCGTTTCTGCACATCCTCGTCGGCATCTGTTGTTTCCTGAGTTGTTCATTTTAGTCACTCTGACTACTGTTAGGTGGTTTCTCAGTGTGGTTTTGATTTGTATTCTCCTAATGATGAGTGATGTTGAGCATCTTTTCATGTGTCTGTTGGCCATCTGGATGTTTTCTTTGGAAAAGTGTCTATTCGTGTCTTCTGATTATCTGATAATATTTGTCATCCAGGAAATTTAAAAGTACCTTACAGCAAGAACAGTATCTGATTTTGCTCACCACATCTTTCTACTGAGCACAGTTCCCGACATGAAATAAGTGTTGAATAAATATTAGCTCACTAGACGTATATTGCTTTGAAACTGCTGTGAAAGCCGCTGCATTGGTCTCCTGAGGTACAGGTCCAAGAGCTGCTGAGGTGCACCCATAGCAGTGGAACCACAAATGTTCCACTATCGCATCACTGCCCAACTGCATCCCAATGCACTCCCAGCAACTAGGTATAAGTTCCAAGTAACAAGCTCATCATCGATATCTACTAGTGGCAGATTTCATCTTTACTCCTCTGTATGTTGTGGTCTTTGTTTGAATTTTCCTCACTGTTAATATGGTAAGCATATTTTTGTATTTCTTTGTTCATATTTCCTCTTTTGTGAAATATCTGTTCAGGTCTTTTGTTTTCAGTATTTGATCTTTTGTTAGTGACTTGTAGGCATTACTTATATGGTCTAGAGCTTTCCTTTTACCCTTCCTTTTGTCTTTCACATTAAAGTCCTCAATTCATTGGAAATTGACTTATCACATGGACTGGGAAGGAATCCAAATCCATTATTCTTAATGGGTAAGAATAACCACTCGCCTGGACTAAAAAGGTATTTCTAAAACTAAGTGTGACAGAGAAAGGGTAAAATAACAAATACATGGTGAAATCTGAATAAAAAGCAGTTGATCCCTAGATTACCTCCTCTTCCCAGTGAATCTAGGTGACTGCCACTCAACTTGTACCCAGGCAGACGTTGAAGTCTGGAGATTTATTTTCTAGAGAAAATCAAACAGAAAGTTTCTAGACTGGGAGACAGAAACCACTATCAAAGGGCAAACAGGGGGAGTCTAAGGGAATTCCCACAGGGGCTGGAAGCAGCAGGCCCCCAGGATTCTGGCAGCCAGGTTCCTGCCCTCCAGCTGACGACTAGAATGCCCTTTAGCAAAACTGGCCCAAGACAAACATACTAGATATACTAATGCTAAAGTTCACATAAAAAATGCATATACAGATAATCTTAGGATGAAACTCAAAGGCAACAAGATTCATCCATGCACTGAGAAATTCTAGAACAGGTTGTCATTCCTTCAACTCTTAATCATGACCAGACCAAACCTTACCACTTATCCACAGGCATGGTTTTGCATGACTTCATATTTGGTGATATTCATCCAAGCTCTTTTTCATTGCTGTATAATGTCCTGGTGTGTAGGTATACCACAATGTAGTCATTACTGATGGATGCTGAGGCTGTTTCCACTTACAAACAGTGCTAAGCATACCTTATGCTTGGTACACATAAACATTTCTGTTGGGCATATACTTGCAAGTGAAATTACTGAATCACAAAGCATTCTTAGATTCAGTTTAGTAGACACTGTTGATATCAGTTTTCCAAAGTGATTAAGACAATTTACATTCCAACATGCAGATATAAAAAATATAGTTTCTCTACATTTTTGCCAAAATCTGCATTATCAGGCTTTATAACTATAGCCATTCTGGTGGGTACCCATTGGTATCTCATCACAGTCAAATGGAATGCTCCTGATGATTAATAAGGCTATGTATTTTTTGGTGTGTTAAATGGCCACTTGGAGAGAACTTTGTGAAATGCATGTTCAAGTCTTGTGCTCATTTTTCTACTGAGTTATCAGCTTTCAGTTCTTTAGGTAGTCTACTTAAAAGCCCACTGTTGATTATATGTATAACAAATACCTTCCTGTATTATCTTGTTTTTCTCTTAATGATGCTTTTTGATAAACAGAAGTTCCTAATTTTAAGGTGATCCAATCTATCAATATTGTCCTTTATAATAGTGCTTTTGTGTCCTATTTAAAAAATCTTGGTCTACTCCAAGGTCATGAAGATATTTTTATTTGTTACCTACTAGAAGCTTTATTGTTCAAATAACATTTTTATACTTAAACATGCAATCTAACTGGATTGACTTTTTGTGCAGTATTACTTAATACAGGTTCTCTATACTGATATCCAAAATGATCCAGCACCTTCTATTGTAAAAACCATTTCCCACTTGTCCTCCCCAACTCTCCATGTTTTCCATCCTCATATGTCTCTATTCTGATCCCACCTCACTTCAGAAGATTAATTCTCTATTCAGTTGTGTCTAATCTGCTCTTAACCCAATCCACTGAGCTTCCACTTTCAGTTATTGTATGTTTCGGTCGTGGAATCTCCATTTGGCTTGTTTTTATAGATCTAGCCCTCTATGGAAATTTTCCCTCTTTCAAAGTCCTTGAACATACTGATCTAATTATTTTAAGGTCAACATCTGAGAGGTCCATTTTCTGTATCCTCTGTGGATATTGTTATCTTGTTTTTTATTTTTATTTTTGTCATATCATCTTATCTCCTCACAGTCCTGATTACTTTCTATTCAGTGTTAGGCTCTATACAGGAAAACTAGAAGAATTTTTTGAGGCCTAGGGTTAGACTTCTCCAGACAGGATTTACATTTGCTTCTGGAAGGCAGTTGGGGTAGCAATCAGCCTGGATCACCTGAATCCAAGCAGAGACTGAGATGATTCAAAAGTGGGCTTCTTTCCTGTTCCAGGAAATCCTTTATATAAGTAACAGGTATTACAGAAACAGAGAACAGAGAAAATAGAAATGTTTGTCTATTGGAAATCAGGAGACCCAAAAGAAATTCTGCCAAAATTCACAAAGTATAAACAGAGCAAATTAACACTGTCTATAAGGAGTTAACTTTTCCTTAGATTTAAATCATGCTACAAAATTTAATAATATGCTAATTACCATAGCCTGAAATATTTGCTGGGCAAAAACTACTCAAATAGTCTCCACACACAAGCACAGACTTATAACACATAAGAAAATGTCCATTATCTCTGCAGGGAGAAATAAAAGGCTGATGGGACCTATAACAATATCAGACTAACTCTAGAACGATGCTCCATTTCTTTGCACTCTCCCCAGAGCCTTTCCATCACAGGATGTGTTTACATAGGCCATACCAGGATAGACCTGACTTTACTGACAAGGGAACATTAGCTCCTAAAAGAATTCTCATTCTATGAAGAAAATAAAATGTAGAAACATTTGAGTGTAGTGTCCATAAACACTTTACATTTGCTCTACAGCAAAACTGCAAATGATCTTTCTTAGCCTTCTACAAAGAAAACAAGTTAAAAAGATCAACAGTCTGGGGGCACCTGTGTGGCTCAGTCGGTTAAGCGTCCGACTTCGGCTCAGGTCATGATCTCACGGTGTGTGGGTTCGAGCCCCGCATCGGGCTCTGTGCTGATAGCCAGCTCAGAGCCTGGAGCCTGCTTCAGATTCTGTGTCTCTCTCTCTCTCTCTCTCTCTGACCCTCCCCTGTTCATGCTGTCTCTCTCTCTCTCTCAGAAATAAATAAAACATTTAAAAATTTTTAAAAAAAAGATCAACAATCTGAACCGTACTCCAAGTAAACCACAAATAAATGAGATCCACTCCTCTTCTCCTCCCCCATTACCTTTAATACAATTATTCCTCTTAATATAATCTTTAAAATTTTTTTAATGTTTATTTTTTGAGAGAGAGAGAAAGAGAGAGCGCACAAGAGGGGCCGGGGCAGAGAGAGGGGAAAACACAGGACCCGAAGCAGGCTCCAGGCTCTGAGATGTCAGCACAAAGCCTGACATGGGACTCAAACTCACAAACTATAATTATGGCCTGACCTGAAGTCGAACACTTAACCAACTGAGGCACTCAGGCACCCCTAATAGAATTATTTCTGCCCAGGATATGCCTGTTTCCCAATCTACTGCCTGCCACACCCCTCCCCCCCAATTTACCTCTGTGATTCATTCCCACTAATCTGACCACAATTTACTCCCATCTCCATAGGAATCCTGGTGCTCATTCCACACACATCCACCATCATGCTTCCCTCATCTGCCTTCTGCCGGGCCTCCTGCCACTGCCAAGCTTCTGTGGCCAAGCCTGTCATGTCCTAAACTTGTTCATGTCTCCTGTACTGACATCAGTGTAATGCCTTTACTACAATGAACTCGATGGGTACAAGGGTGATGATATTCATTTATCCATTCAGTACTTACAGTGTCTATTACGTACTAGCATTTTTCTAGTTGATGGGGATATGCCTCGTGGAATGTACATTTAAGTGGGAAAAGGACAGACAATTAACAAATAAGTAACTACAAAATAATTTAGCTGGTAATAAAATCCTATACGGAAAGTTAAGGAAAAGTAAGACAGTCACTTGTCAGAGAAGGCATTTCTTATAGGATGACATTGAAGCAGAGAGCAGAAGGAGTGAAGAAACAAGCAAAGTGGAAGGCAGGGCAAAATGTTTCAGGCCGTTGGGAAGGCACATGCAAACACCCAAAAGGCAAGCACATGCTTGCTGCATTCTCGTGCGGCTGGGGCACAGTGAAAGAAAAGACCAGGGAAAGAGGCTCCAAACCTCGTAAGACATTATAGGCCTTGGTAAGAATCTTGAATTTCACTCTCAATGAGAAGGAATGGCATGATCTGATTTGTGGGGCTAAAAGCAGCACTGTGGACACTGTGAGGAGGAGAGATTATACAAACATAAGAAGAAATCCCAGTTAAGAGGCAACTATAATAGTTCAGGTGAGAAACAGTGGTGGCTTTGGCTTGGGATGATAAATGCATAAATGGTGTCAATTGATGAAATTCTAGATTTCTTATGTAAGGTACAAATAATTAGACTTGCTATTGATGAGATGTGAAATGTGAAAGAGAAAAGCCAATTACATTAAAGTTGTTTAATGTAATTAAACAACTGGAAGAACAGAGCTGCCATTTGTTGAGAGAGGTACAGACCAATAGAATAGCAAGTCTGGTGTAGAAAGTCCTTTTTTAGACAACTTAGTGTAGATATCATTTTGGCAGCTGACAGGTGAGTCTGAGTTCAGAGGTAAGGTCGAGGCTGACGACACTGATCTGACAGTGATCATGCACAGATGGTACATAAGGCCATTAAACTGAGATTGCCTCAGGAGGGAATGTCCAAAGAGTGAGCCACTGGACTACCACAGAGTCTGGATCATAACAAAGGAAACTGATCAAGAATTGACTAGTGAAGGATGAAGAAAACCAAAAAACATATTCTGGATGCCAAGTAGGAAGTACTTCAAGAAAGAAGACAGTGGCGGTGCCTTGGTGGCTCATACAGTTAAGTGGCTGACTTCAGCTCAGATCATGATCTCATAATTCATGGGTTCAAGCCCCACACTGGGCTCTGTGCTGACAGCTCAGAGCCAAGAGTGTGCTTCCACTTCTGTGTCTCCCTCTCTCTCTCTCTGTCCCCCCTCTGCTTGTGTGCTCTCTCTCTCTCTCTCTCAAAAATAAACAAGCATGGATGGATGGACAAATGGATGGGAGGGAGGGATGGAGGGAGGGAGGAAGAAGACAATGGACTTCTGGTTGCCAGTAAAGGCAAGTTAGGTTATTCAGACAAACTTTCCTACTATAAGCAAAGCAAAAAAGAAACAGGTTGAATAAAATATATATTGATTTAATAATCACACCAAATTACATAAAGTACAAATAAGCACAGGAAAAATGCATAAGCAATTGTCTACTGTTATACAAGAACAGGGTGGTTCCTAGAGAACTGTCAGTGACAACATCATTCTTCAGAGCAAAAAGAGCTGTCGCTAAAACAATTTAAATGGAAGAGAAGATGATACTCTCTGGAATACTGTGTCAGACGATGTGGAAGAAACTCAAGGAACTGATGTCAAACATGCTGTGGTGACACTTCCATAAAGCAGTTTAAGATGCATGTGGAGTGTTGAAATAAATCTATTTTACGAAATGTCAAGAATGAGAAAAATTTCTAAACCAGTACATTATTTTATATATGTAATTATAAGTACATATGTGTAACCACATATTTAAGTACAAGTTAAATATTTAGAGTTACAGGTAGATATTTGTCTACTTCATCAAATTCATATACATACATACGTGTGTGTGTGTGTTTGTGTGTGTGTGTACAAATACACATACATATATATATATTCACCATGGTCTCAACAAGCCTTTTTGAACCTACCATTGAAAACTTGGGCTTTTGTGTTATAATCAAAATTGCCTTGAATTTGCCTAACCCCAAGACGTTTTCATTGGATTATTCTAGCTTTTGTATGAGAAATTAATTGTGGAGGGTGGGGGGTGGGATGAAAGAGTAGGGGCAGACAAACCAGTTAGCAGGCGAGCATCATAGGCAAGGAGAGGTGCTACCGACTGGCACTAGGGTAGGGGTGGCTTTGATAGAAAGGAGGAGATAAATGGGCAGGTAAGCATCTTTTGGAGGAAGACTCAATATGACTTGCTGATGAAATGGGATTGAGTGATGAGAACAACAAAATGGGTTACTAAGAGGTCTGGGGCCTAACGACTAGATGAAGAATACTACTGAACACTTTGGGCGTTATTGAGACGGAGTCTGGAAGTTGAGATGGAGTCAGAAAGCAGACCTGGTTGGTCTATGTTAACCTGAAGATTCCTCCTGGGCCTGCCACTGAACGTGTGGAGATCACAGAAGCCTGGAGTGGGAAGAAGTCATATAGGTACGTATCAGCCAACCGACGGTTTTGAAGCCACTGGATTAGATGAAATCACCTCAGAACAATGGTAATCAGGAAACAGGGAAGGCCCAGCATGAAGCAGAAGAGAACCAGCTAAGGGACTGAGGTGGAAAGAAAGCAAGGACCGTATGTTAAGTTCTACCATGAGCCCTATACGTACAAAGGTAAATTCTGGGTCCAGCTGGCAGTGGGAACCCAAGCATTTTACTTCCTATTTTTGCATCTTCCCACAGCAAATCCACGTTAGTCCTAAAATTAGGAACTGTACCATTCACAGCCAGAACCTTCAAAGAATTTCCTGAAGATGGTGGTGTACATATAAACACGCTGAGGGAAGGCCCAAGTACATAGGACGGAACACCCTGTCCGGGAAGTAGAGAGAACACACTAAGCTCTAAATGGGAGGGAAATAAGACAGGTTTATAGACTTAGGCACTGAACAGGAGAGGTGAGCTTCTCAACCCTATGAACTCTTAAAGGAGAGGGAACTCTTAAAGGAGATGAAACACAAGAGAATTGCAGGAAGGAATTTTTTTTTTTTTTTAAATTTCTGAGAGAGAAACAGCATGAGCAGGGAAGGGTCAGAGAGAGAGAGGGAGACACAGAATCCAAAACAGGCTCCAGGCTCCGAGCTTGCCGTCAGCCAGAGCCCGACACAGGGCTCAAACCCACAAACCGCGAGATCATGACCTGAGCCGAAGTCGGATGCTTTAACCGACTGAGCCACCCAGGCGCCCCAGGAAGGAAATTTTTTAAAAGAAAGGAATGACTTGATGAAAATATTACAGAATATTAATCTGGTAGTGGCATGGAAGATGAGGAAGGGAGTAAGCCAGAGAGGCAATTACAAGTTACACATGTGCAGGTAAGAGAAGAAACAGAAAGGAACTCGAGGAAAGAAGAACAGCTATCTGGAAATGCTGTAAAGAGGAGACACAATTTCCCTAGTCTATTGCCAAGAGAATGGCACACACGCACTCACCATGGGAAGGCAATTTCATTGCCTTTAAACATAGAGAAGCCACACTCTTTGCTTTAACTTATTCTGTGCCCTTCCCTGAAGATGCCCTCACTGCTGTCCCCCATGCCACCCCCCCCCCCCAAGGACAGCTTCATTCCCTTAACATGCTGCTGAGCTCACTGTACCAATACATGGACTATTCCAGCTGTCTGTTTCTGCTGATCTTCCCACACTACTGCAGTATGATGCCAGTGGAGATATCTATCCCATTTGGATTCATCCTAGATGTCTCAACTGCTTCCTTCTTGTGGCCATATGCTATTTCTAGACAACCAAAACACCACACTTTTCTTGCTTCACTACATGCAAATCCCATTTTTAAAAAAGATTTTAACATCTATTTATTATTGAGAAACAGAGAGAGACAGAGCATGAAGAGAGGAGGGGCAGAGAGAAGGGGAGACACAGAATCCAACGTGGACTCCAGGCTCTGAGTTGTAAGCACGGAGCCCAACGCCGGGCTCGAACTCACAAACTGTGAGATCATGACCTGAGCTGAAGTCAGACGCCTAACTGACTGAGCTACCCAGGCACCCCATGAAGCCCATTTTTATCTACTTACTGTACATTCTTTAACTTACAACTGTTTTTTCTCCATACAACAGAAATTGGTACTTTAAATAGTAGATGCACTATTCTTCTCTTCCACCTTGTCAGAATCCTCAGAAAATTCATCATCCAATTTAAAATTTCTGTAATTAAAGTTATTGTCTCTCAGCTTAGGGTAGTGAAGTGATAAATGGAGTTTTGGCCCAAATTCAAATTGCATTCACTAAGCATATCTACAAACCTACTCAGTGGTTGTCTCTTCAGTTCCTGAATTTGTAACTGGAATAGACATACTTAGCAACTGGGAGAATTCATTAACTGGCTATCTTGTCTTTACAGTGAGAGCTACTATGATCAGAAGGGATAAATGGCAGTATCTGGCATGTCCCCTAACAAGACAGTAACCCATACCAACAGAAAACCAAATCGCAGAAATCATACCAGTAACAAAAGATGGAAAGGTTGCAGGGGTGATAAAATCTACGATGGCCCCATTTAAACTATCCACTTGACCTGTGCAAAATCTTAGAAAATGATAGATCTTGGGGCACCTGGGTGGCTCACTCAGCTAAGCGACTCAGGTCATGATCTCAGCATTTGTGAGACCGAGCCCCATGTGGGGTTCTGCACTGTCAGCTATGTCTGCTTGGGATTCTCTCGTTCCCTCTCTCTCTGCCCTTCCCCCACTCACACACAACTGCTCTCTCAAAATAAATAAAACAGTTTTTTAAAAAGGGAAAGAAAATGATAGATCTTGAATGAGTGTAAGTTATCCAAAATACGAGCAGGCTGTGACTCTAACTGCAGCTGTAATTTAAGATTTAGTATCCCTGCTGGAGCGAATCAACACAGCCCTGCCAATCAGAGTTGCTGTTGACCTGACAAAGGCTTTTTCACTCTGTATCATTCTGGAAGAACCACCAGAATGTGTTTACTTTTACTCATTAGGGGACATAGTAAAGGTTCACAACCTTGCCTATGACTTATGCCACCAATCCTCCTCACGGCCATAAAACAGTGTGCAAAAAGCTAGATCACCACCCAGGACCACATTTGCAAGCTACCTTGTTGACATTAAGCTGACTGGAACTGAGGAACAGTTAGCAGCAAGTACTTCAGGTGACTTAGTAAGACCTGTGAGAAATGGATAAATCCCATGAAAATCCATGGCCTCACTAGCCCTCAGCACAAGTTCCTGAGACTGATCTACAGCACACTGGGACAATCCTCCAGGTCAAAAACAAGTTATTAGATCTTCTACTGACTATGACAAATAAGTGGGCTTTTGTAAACTTAGGAAACACTATATACCACCTATGAATGTGTTCCTTTTGACTCATTTTCTGAGGAACCCATTTAAAGACTTGCGAGTTTTGAATGGAGTTGGAGTGAAGAGGGGCTCTGCTGCCAGTTCCATCCACAGCATGAGCTCCTCTGTCACTCGGGCCATAGGACCCAGCAGAGCTAGCGATACTCTGCGTGTCTGTGGCAAACAAGAGCGAGAGAGGGAGCCCCAGGGAAGCACCAATAAGTGAATCACAACACAGATCTGTGGGGTTACCATGGTCTGAAGGCTGGTGTTCACCCCAAAATTCACATGGTGGAATCCTAACAGGCAATGTGATGGTGTTAGAAAGTCATCAGGTCGCCTGCAGGACGGCTCTGCCCTCACAAGTGGAATTAGTGCCCTTATAAAAGAGATCTCACAGAGCTCCCTACTTCCTTCTCCACACGAAGATAAAAGGAAAAGTCTGCGACTGTAAGAGGGCCTTCACCCACCCCTGCTGGCACCCCGATGTCAGACGTCCAGCCTCTGCAACTGTGTTTCTATAATTTGTTAGCTACCCGATCTTTGGTATCTTGCTATAAAAGCTCAAACAGACCAAGAAAGGGGTTTTAGAGCAAAGCCACATCTCATCTGCAGATTACTGTTCTTTTGAGAAAAAGCTCTTTTTAGAATGAACGCATGACTACGGACATCAAATTATCACATCATCTGAGTTACCTTTCCCTGAGTCACTAACCTGATACACCAAGCCACTAGGTTGAGCACGCAGAGCAGTAACCCACCAAGCAGACTGATCAACATAAGAGACTGAGCTGGGACAGGCCCAGAACGTACTGGTAAGTTGTATACGTGGGTGACTAAGATTCCTTTGATACTCACTCTTCTGCATTGCCTCCCCTCTCTTGATCCTGACTAAGATTTATGACCCAGCGACTGAAGAGGAAAAGCACTGAGCCCAGTTACTGAATGATTCAGTACAACACACTGGTACCAAGTCGAAGGACACTGCTGCAGTTTACAAACCAAATCCCAAGAGTCCTCAAAAAAGAAATCAAGTACATTTTGTTATAGTCTATGTTTAAACTGAGATGTAGCCAGAAGTGCAGATGCATGCTGATTCACAGGCACTGGCTAACTGCTTAGGAGGGACACAGAAAGAACAAGATATGAAGACTGATGACAAGAAATTCTGGGAAAGGGTTATGTGGGTAAACATCTCTGAAAAGGCACAAAGCCTGAAGGCATTTCGATACCATGTGAATGACCTTTAGTGGGCATCCATGTCAGAGTAGGCTCTCAATAAGTGGGTTAGACAAGATGACATGTTCTACAAATGTCAGTCACCACTCTCTCCAGCCACCCCTGGACTTGCACCATGGGTCCACATGCAAAGTGGCCACGGTGGAGCCTATGCATGGGCTCAGCAAAAAGAATGGTTCTCATCAACCATGACCTGTATATTTATTACCACTTCAGCCAACGGGAGAATTCCATGCTGTGCCCCCAGTATGGCCCCATTTCCTGGAGAGACCAGCCAGTCATCTAGCAACAAGTCAGTTTATGGAAGAGGCTGTAAACTCTGCTCGGTGAAATAGCTACATATCCTGGATACAGATTTGCTTTCCGTGCCCGTACGCGCCTGCCAGTGCCACTAAGCACGGCTTTAAGAACTGCCTTACTTATCATCATGGTATTCAACAGAATACTGTATCTGACCCAGGAACTTATTAATAGCAAAAAAGTGTGAGAATGTTCTCGTGCCCATGAAATTCACTCATCTCAGCAAGCACCCCTTTACTCGGGAGCACCTGGCTTGATTGAAAGGAGGAATGACCTACTGACAACTCAGGCATGGGCCACCTGGGAAGCAGCACAATGAAAACATGCGTTCTCTCTTACAGCACTCAGAGGATTTTTTACTTCCAATCTCCATGACCCCAAGGCTCTGCTAGGTTGGTTCCAAGGAAGGAAAGCTCCCCCCGGAGGACACAACAACAATTCCATTTGGGGGAATCAAGAGGGCTACTCCACTGGTTAAGAGTGAGTGGGCATGACTACATGTGGACAGGGACAACTAGAATCAGGGGATTCTGTAAAGAGCCTCCGAGTACTTCCGTAATAGCCGAAGTTAATGAAAACCAAGAAAAGGTAGGTTCACTGAGGATTCATCTTTCAGGTGCTTGACATGCTCAGAAAAGTACAAACCTGTGATTCAAGTTTTTTTTATAACAGTGAAACTACTGATTCAGAGAGATTCCTGATACACATTTTTAAATGCCCTTAAAAAGGTAGCTTCACCAATTGGTTAAAAGGTGTCCTTTGATCTGTACCTTCAGTCTACAATAGTGGTAGGGGTTTTTTTCCTTAACATGACATTATGATGGGTAGAAATAGTATCATTTTAATTTGTATTTCTTTGATTATGTGAGGCCAAATATCTGTTCATATCTTTATGAATCTCTTTACAGTATATGGGTTAAAACTCTTTGTTACATATGATGCTGTAAAAATTTACAGGATTGGTGGCATGAAATTTTATTTATAATCTTGGGGAATATAAAAGTTTCTACCCTATATATAGCCAAGCCACCAGTATTTCCTTTTATGGTTTCTTTCATTGCTTTTCTACTCAGAAAAGCTTTTGCTGCCCATGTTTAAACATATTTTCTTCCAGCTGTTTACAGTTTCTTTTTAGTCTATAATTCTTTAATCCATCTGGAATTGACTTTTGCATGGTATGAGCTGAGAAAATTTTTTCCCACACAGTTAACCAATTACACAGAATAAATGTTTCTTTTAAAAAAATCCTTCATGATCAAAGTAAACTTTTTCTTTATTTTGCTGATTAACATATTAACAGCAATGCTATAGGGAAAGGGGAAAAAAAAAAACCCTTGAGGAAAATGTGATCTATCATTTCAGGCTCACAGAGCAAACCTATACAATTGAGCTTACAAGACTATTCATCCTCTGAAAGGGTTATCATTTACTGGAGATGCATAAGACCTTATTTTATCACCTGTCATATTCAACAGGAATATGAAACCATTTGGAGAAATAGGTGGACATTTTGGGGCTATCATATAATTTTTATCTGATCCTGACAGCTCACTTTCACTGCCTGTCATGCTAGATAGATTTGAAAGGTGACATCATAGAAAATGTGCTGATATTGAATCCATAAAAGGCCAATGGTGATGATAGTAAGCAGGAAAAAGTATCTACATAATGTAGCCAAAGTTATCATGGGTTCCTGATGTGAGGTTCCAAGTTCTTGGGCAGATGGACAGCATCAAGGGCAGCTCAGAATTCCAGCTGCTAGTGGAGTTCCAAGGGACAAGTAAGGAAGAAGAAACAATTTCCCATATAAACTCATCATAGAGAATTTTAATATCTCTGTAAAGTCTGCCTTCCTTTTGCATACTTTGATATTCGACCCGGCATTTTAAATACACTGAATATAGTACCTGGGCTGCAAAGCACAAAGCAACAAATTCCAACCATTTTCCATAATCTGGACCAGCCACCTATGTGTTTGTGAAAGTATCATATTCCTAAATGTGGTCTACAAAATCTAAACAAATTTGAGCTTTGACTGCCTTAAGGATTCCTTTAATTCTTCAAAATCACCTGGTGCCCACTGCTAACATTTTTTTATTAGATTTTAATTACAGGAGTGAAATGATTATAAGAAGGCTAAAATGAAAAAAAAAAAATAACAATCTCCCTATCCTACCCTCCTCAGATAACTAACTTGGTATTATCTTTCAATGCTTTTTAAAATAAATTTTATACAAATCAAAGAGTTTTGCCATTTTTATTTGTTTTATAAAAATAACTTCCTAATATGAAGCTCTGCCCTTTCATTTTGTCACATATTACATATATGACAAATACATATATCAATGGATCGTAACTGTATTTCCAGATATTAACCACTAGAAACAAGGCTACACTGGACACCCACATGCATACATCCTGAATAACTCATACCTCTATTTCTTTTTTTTTTTATTTTTTTTATTTATTTCTAGAAGAGAGAGAGACAGCGTGAGCAGGGGAGGGTCAGAGAGAGAGGGAGTCACAGGCTGAAACAGGCTCCAGGCTCTGAGCTGGCAGTCAGCACAGAGCCCGACGCGGGGCCCGAACCCACGAACCGCGAGATCATGACCTAAGCAAAAGTCGGACGCTTAACCAACTAAGCCACCCAGGCGCCCCCTCATACCTCTATTTCTAACACCAAATGCAAGTCTATCAGAACCAAAGTGATATGTATTGTTAACAGTCATAGATGTTTTTAAATTACTTTCCAAAAAGTTGCACCAATTAGTATTTCCATGGGCAATACTTAAAAGTGACTTTGGATTTCCAATTATGGCAAGATGGAATTACCCCCCACTGCTCCCAGATCCTCCCTCTCATGACTAAAAATGCCTAGACATAATATAGAGAACAAGCGTAAGAGGACTCTGAAATATGGAAAAAAGGAGGTGAGCTGCCCGGACAACAATGGACTTGAGGAACGACACGGCTGTGAGTCTCCTCGGTTTCTTATTGCTACTCATGGACACGGAAAAGGGTGCAGTGAATGTTGTGAACCCAGAACTATCCCCAAAAGAGAAAAGGCCTGTTTCCCTCAGCCAAAGAACCAGTAAAAAGATGGCCTAAGGGAAACTCTGAGAATACCTGCCTCACTCTGGCAAAACACCAAGAGAAAATAGCGCACGACCCTCTCTCTCTTCTGCCGGCTCAGCGGAGCGAAGCAGGGCGCCAGCCCCAGAAGAAGGCGGCCCACTCCAATTTCCCAGCTGGCAGATGTGAGCAAGGCCAACAGGGAGCTCATCTTCCATCACGGTGGGAGCAGGCAGCAGTGACATGATCCCACCAACTACCACCACACTCCAGGGGACAGCATCCATGAGAAGAACAGGCTGCAGACCCTCCAACTCCCTGACCAAGGAAACCAGCCACTTTACCACTGCCCTGAGGGGACAGTGTCACCACATTTGAGCAGGAAACTGTTCTGTTCCCCAACCAGCACAAGCAAGCAGCAATCTGATTCCCCCATCAGGTTAGTGTCAATGGGGTCCAGTGAGGAGCTGGATGCACATTTCTTCCCAAGCAACAAGACTTCCTGACACAGAGCAGGGTGAAGACGGGGTCTCCTAAGATAACAAGCAAAATATCCAAGATACAATCAAACATCATGAATCGTAGCAAGAATGAGGAATATCACAACTAGAATCAAAAAAGACAATCAACAGATGCTAACACCAATATGAATCATGCTAGAATGATCTCCTAAGAATTTTAAAGCCACCATAACCAAAATGTCTTCACATTCTCTTAAAACCAATGAAAGAAGTAAACATTTCAGGGAAAATAAAGGTTATAAAAATGTAAATTATAAAGCTGAAAAATACAATAACCAATATAAAAAACTCACTGATGGGCTCAGTAACAGAATGCAGGTTGGCGAGAACATCATCAGTGAACTTACAGACAGATTCATTGTATTTATAAAATCTGAAAAACTGATTTAAAAAAGACTTTAAAAAAAAGCAGTCTCGTGACCTGTAGAACAATCACAAAATACTTTATACAAGGAAACTTCGTTTTACTGAGCTTTGCAGATACTGTCCTTTTTACAAACTGAAGGTTTGTGTGGATCAAGTCTATCAGTACCATTGTTCTAACAGCATTTGCTCACATGTGTCTCTGTCACATTTTGGTGATTCTTACGATATTTCAAACTTTTGCCTATTATTATATTTGAATTGCCACAGTCTCATGATAAAACTTTAAGGAATGAGGAGAGGAGTTGCTTCTATGGAAGAGCAAACAAAGCAATTTCCTGAGATGGACTCTCCCCTGGTGAAGATGCTGTGATGACTGCTGAAATGACAACAAAGCATTTAGAATATTATGGAAACTTTTGTTGATAGAACAGTGACAAGGTTTGAGAAAACGGACTTCAATTTTGAAAGAATTTCTACTTGGGTAAAAGCCTATCAAACAGCATCACATGCTACAGAGAATCATGCATGAAAGGAAGAGTCAATTAATACGACAGACTTCACTGATGGATTATTTTAAAAAACTGCTATAGTCACCTAAACCTTCGGCAACTACTACCACCCTGATCAGTCAGTGGCCATCACCATTGAGGAAGACTCTCTCTACTGGCAAAAGATCACAGCTCACTGAAAGCTCAGATGATGATTAGCATTTTTTTTCAATAAGGTATTTTTAAATCTTTTTTTAAGTTTATTTATTTTGAGAGAGAGAGAGCATGTAGCAGGGAGAGAGAGGGCAGAGAGAGAGAATCCCAAGCAGGCTCTGCACTGTCCACGAAAAGCCCAACACGGGGCTTAAACTCACAAACTACAAGATCATGACCCGAGCTGAAATCAAGAGTCAGATGCTTAACCAACTCAGCAACCCAGGAGCCCCTGCAGTAAGGTATTTTTAATTAAAATATATACATTATTTTTTAGACATAATGCAACTGTACATTTAATAGACTACAGCACAGTTTAAACATACCTTTTATATGCACTGGGAAATTTTAAAAAATTCATTTGACTCACTTTATTGCAATATTCGCTTTATTGTGGTGGTCTGGAACTAAACCTTCAATGTCTCTAAGGTATGCCTGTATTTGTATCCTCAGAGTCCCAAGAAGGAGAGGAATGGAAGAATGGAACTGAAAAAGTATTTGAAGAAATATTGCCTGGAAAATACCCACATTTAGCTGAAGAAATAAATCTACAGATGCAAGAACTAAACAAACTCAAGGAGAAACCCAAGGAAATTCACAGCAAAGATAAGTTATAATTAAACATCTAAATCCTAAAGAAAATATCTTTAAAACACCCAGAAAGAAGTGGCCCATCACTAATAACACCACTTGCAATCAAAGATTTTTCATATGAAACAACGGGAAACAGTAGAATCTTTTATGAGACTAAAAAAAAAGTCAACCAAAATTTTAACTGCAGTCAAATATGCTTTGAGAATGCAGGAGAAATGGAGATATCTCAGAAAAAGGAAAAGTAATAGTTCTTTTAAAACAAATCTAACTTTAAACAATGGCTTAAGAAAGTTCTCTAAACATAAAGGAGACTGTAACATCAGGCTAACAATATCAAAAAAGTAAAGGACATCAGAATGCATAAAATTAGGGGTATATACAACACACCTGCCTCTAACCCACTTCTCATGAGTGAAGCAAAAATTATAACTCCGTCTGATGAAATATTCTGTGTATATGGAGAATATACAGAAGATTTTAAAACAATTTTTTAAAGTCATGTTTTTTAAAAAAAAAAAGGAAAGTCAGGTTTAAGCCCTAACACATCAATAATCGCCTTCAATGTAAAATGGTCCATATACACTAATTAAAAGACAAACTGGCAAGGCAAATACAAAATTATGATTCAGCAACATGCTGTCTGTTAAAAAGCTTACTTCATATACAATAATAGAGGTACATTTAAAGGGAAATGGTGAAAACATATAAAATGCAAACAATTTAAAATAAAGGCAGAAGTGGTTACATTGACACTAAATCACAGAAAACTTTACAGGGACAAAGAGGAACCTAAAGACATAATAACCCTAAATATGTAGACACTAAACAACAGAGCCTCCAAATACATGAAGTCAAAATTAGTAGAGACGAAAAGAAAAATAAACCCACGACTGTAACTCTAGATGTCATTATCCTACTTTTAGTAATTGCTAGAAATCAAAAACTGTTAAGAGTACAAAGTATCTAAACAACACAATGAAACAAGAGACTCTAACTTACACAAAAAGAACACTCCACCCAACAAGTAGCAGAATTCACATCCTTTTCAAGCACCCATGGTACATTCACTAAGATCAAGCAGCTGAGGTAATGATTCCAGGGTGGGGGCACCCAGTCCCACCTCAGGCTCTATGCTGAGTGTGGAGACTGCTTAAGATTCTCTTTTTCTTCCCCTCTGACCTCTCCCCCACTTGCACTTGCACACATGCTCGCTCTCTCTCTCTCTCTCTCTCTAAAAATAACAAAATATAGAATCTATATGCTGGAAATTACAAAATGCTAATGAAAGAAAGCAAAAAGGACCTAAATAAATGGAGAGATGTACCATGTTTATAGACTGGAAGGTAACAGAGTAAATATATCAATCTCCCTAAACTGATACATTGGTTTGATGCAATTCCTATCACAATGTCACCAAGAGTTTGACATAAAAAAGCTTGTTCCAAAACATATGCAAAAGCATATAAGCCCTGAAGTAGCTAAAACAATATGAACAAAGAAGAAAAAATGGGAGGAATCACTTTACCAATATTAAGATTCACTATATGGCTATAGTAATCAAAACACTGTGGTACTGGTGGAAAGACACACACAAATCAACAGAACAGAATAGAGAACCCAAAATGAGAGTCACCCAAAACAAATGTGCCCAACTGATTTGTGACAAAGAGCAAAAGCAATTCAATGTAGAAAAGACAAGTTTTTTTTAACAAATACTGCCAGAGCAACTAAATATTCACAGGCAAAAAATACAGAAACAAAAAAACCAACATCTATCTAAACTTAACACTTTAAACAGGTATTAACTCAAAATGGATGATAAATGTATGGCATACAAATATTTTGGGGGAGGGGGACACAAGAAAATCTTGTGGGACCTACCCAGCAATTTTGATACCTACCTGAGACTTGATATTGAGAGGAACAAAGGAAAATTGGTAAAGGGGGCCTCATTGAAATTAGAAACTTATGCTCTGAGAAAGATTCTGTTAAGAGGATAAAAAGACCTCCTTGACCTCAACCGCAACAATTTCTTACTTGACACATCCCTAAAGGCAAGGGAATCAAGAGCAAAAATGAACTATTGGGACCTCATCAAGATTAAAAGCTTCTGCACAGCAAAGAAAACAATCTATNAAGGGGGGTGATGGGTACGGAGGAGGGCACTTGTGGGGATGAGCACAGGGTGCTATATGGAAACCAACTTGACAATAAAGTATTTTTTTAAAAGCACAAACAAGGAAATAAAAATTACCCACAATCTTATCAAAAAAAATAAATTAAATTAAATTACAGAAAAAAAAAGAAAGAGGATAAAAAGACAGGGAGGGGCGCCTGGGTGGCTCAGTCAGTTAAGCATCCAACTTCAGCTCAGGTCACTATCTCAAAGTTACTAGGTTTGAGCCCTGGGTTGGGAGCCTAGAGCCTGCTTCAGATTCTGGTCTCTCTCTCTCTCTCTCTCTCTCTCTCTCTCTCTCTCTGCCCCTCCCCTCCACTCACTCTCTGTGTGTCTCAAAAATAAACAAACATTGGGGAAAAAATTTTTAAAAAGAAGATAAAAAGATAAGCTACACACTGGGAGAAAATATTTGCAAAGCATGTATCTGACAGTGGACTCATCTCTAAAATACATAAAGAAGGCTCAAAAACTCAAGAGCAAAAACAATTTGAAATTAAGCAAAAGACATGAACAAACATTTCACTGATGAGGCCACAGAGGAGGAAAACAAGCACATAAAAACGCATTCAACATCATTAGCATCTGAAATGCAAATTAAAACCACAATGAGGTATCACCACACCCACGAGAATGACTCAAGTTAAACATGGCAACAGCACATGCTACCAAGCATACAGAGAAACTGGATCACTCCTACACTGCTGGTGGGAATGTAAAACGGGACAGCTGTTCTGGAAAACAGTTCTCTGGTTTCTTAAAACATAAAACAAGGAGTCATCATATCAATAGCGTTGGGAGAAGGTATTCTCCACGGTCCTCACACACTTCTGCGTGTCTTAGGAAGACACGCTGAAGCATCTTTTTCCAACCCCGGCTGTAGTTAGATTTGTGGAGCAGCTTTGGAAAATATAAGGTCTCCCTCCAGGAAGAGGGCAGATTTATCTCCTGATGAGGATAATGAAGATAATGTCTCCTTCTGGGGGTAAAAGTTGGGCAGGTTTGCCAGGAGGTCCTCAGCAGAGACACAAACCGCCAAAGCATCCGCTCAGGCTGCCTGCACACTGTTCCCTCCACAGAGGGACCCGGGAGTCTGGGTTGGGTTGGGGGGGACCAATTCAAATGGACCCTCATGCTGTCCACTATGCCCCGGGTGACAGAGGCCTGTGTCTGATCCAGGAGTCTATGTGTTCTGCCTGCATCTATTAAAACCAGCAGGTTCACTTGTTAGCTTATAAGTAGGATGAAACCTTTCAGTTCTTCAAAACTATTTATTGCTAAGTAGTTACTGCAAAGTAACGATTCCCTTGTGTAAATGGACCATGATTTATCCGTCTACATTTGGACATTTCTACTCGTTGAAAGGCACTCTTCAGAGAATAAACAGACAAAGCCACTGACTAAGAGAAAATATTTGCAAGTCATGGATCTGATAAATAAGTTGTATCATAAATATATATTTTTAAAACTTCAAAATTCACTAAGAAAACCACTTTTTCTATACAAAAGATAATGCATAGATTGTTCAACAAGGAAGATACAGAGATGACAAGCACATAAAAAGATGATCTAAATCATAAATCATGAGGGCAATGCAAATTAAAACCACAGTGAGCTAGAAAAGCACACGTGGTAGAAGGGGTAAAGTTAAAAAAAAAAAAAAAAAAGACTAGCCACAGCGAGTTGGCAAGATATGGAAAAATGGCAATTCTCATACATTGGGGGTGGGGGGAATGTCAAATGGTACAACTACTTTGGAAAAGAGCTTGTCTGCTTCTTAAAAACAATTAAGACCTACCATAAGACCCAGCAATTTCACTTCTGGAAAGTTACTCATGAGACATGTTAAAGCAAATATCCAAAGATTTATTCAAAATGTTCACTTTTTAAAACCAATTCATTTACGAGTTGAAGGATTGCAAAACAGAAATTTCCTAACCCCATCATTTCTCCTGTTTTTCTTAGTTATGAGACTTCCATAAAGAAAAACTTTGCCAAATCAACTATCGGATTATTCTGAATTAGAGTCAGTTAAGGGGCGCCTGGGTGGCTCAGTCAGTTGAGCGTCCAACTTTCAGCTCAGGTCATGATCTCACAGTTCGTGGGTTCGAGCCCTGTGTCGGGCTCTGTACTGACAGCTAGCTCAGAGCCTGGAGTCTGTCTTTGGATTCTGTATCTCTCTCTCTCTCTCTGACCCTCGCCTGCTCGTGCTGTCTCTCTCTGACTCTCAAACATAAATGAAAAACATTAATTAAAATTTATAGTCAGTTAATGTCAGGCAGAGAAGGACAGATACCATATGTTTGCACATATAGGTGGATTAGGAGGAACTTAACAGAGGACCATGGGAGAGGAGGGGGAAAAATAGTTGGGGAGAGGGAGGGAGGCAAACCATGAGAGATTCTTGAATGCTGAGAACAAACTGAGGGCTGATGGGGGTGGGGGAGAGGGGAAGGGGGGGGATGGGCATGGAGGAGGGCACTTGCTTGGATGAGCACTGGGTGTCATATGGAAACCAACTTGACAATAAACTGTTTAAAAAATTTTTTAAGTCAGTTAAGTGCTGGGTAAGTGCTGATGTGGGCCCCTGATTGAACAATTTTCAGGCTAATGGTCACCTGTCCTCATAAGGGTTGTTTATTATAATCACGACCTCAGAAATTCCTTAGACAGCTATTTTAATATATTGTAGTCATTTTAATGCTCAAAATTCCATGCTGGGCAAGTAGAAGCTCCTTCGAGTTGGATCTTATGTTTTGTTGACAGGACCTAAGCAGCTTCTGGTAATTTCCTTTGCTTTCATAAATGAAAGCATGTCCTGGGTTCTATTGCTTATCTCCTTCATGAACATGTAGCTTTGCCCAAGACAGTAGTCATTCACACAAAAGACCTTTGAGTGGAAAACAGCATTTAAGGATTAAAATTTGTGCTAGACTTTTAGTAGCTCAAATTATAAAATAAGTAATTTCTTTTAAAAGAGACAAAATAAAATAAAGGATAAGTCATGAGTTCATTCTGATAATTTTGACTTAAATTAAGGATGACAGGATTTTACTTTTTATTTCCTAATTGTATGTCTTCTTTCATGTTAGAAAACCTTGGTTCCTACTGCAATTGGCATAATTAGTAGCTTTCTCTTCCTATAACATATATATACGCATATACAATAGTTTCAAGTCAGCAGTACAATTATTAACAACAAAAACAAAATGAAGTTGAAGTTTCCTTAGTGGGGTTTTTTGGTCCCTAAAATACATCTCAACAGAAATATACTACCAAGTACTGGGTGTCTGGCTCAGTTGGCTGAGCATCCAGCTCTTGATTTCAGCTTAGGTCATGATCTCCGGGCTCATGGGTTCAAGCCCTGCATCAAGCTCTGTGTTGGCGGTGAGAAGCCTGCTTGGGATTCTCTTTCTGTGTGCCTCCCCACTCTACCTTTTTCCCTCAGAATAAATAAACGTTAAAAAAAAAAAAGAAAAAAGAAATATACTGCCGAGTACTATGATCTAAAAATACATTCGCATCTCTTCTCTGGAGAGTTAAATCACAAAGTTGATATCATGTTATTTTTCAATTTTTACAGACCCCTTTATTTTTTTTTCATTTTTATTTAATTTTACTTTTCATCATGTACATGTACATGGTTCTTAAATCTAAATCATAAAACAGTTACGTTCAGACAAGTATAGCTTTCATTCCTGTTCCTACTTCCTATTCCCCTCCTCTCCCTATAAATTGCCATTTTTCAGTAATTTTTCATGTATCCTTCCATTCTCTCTTTTTTTTTTTAATGTTTTATTTATTTCTAGGAGAGAGAGAGAGAGAGAGAGACAGCATGAGCAGGGGACGGTCAGAGAGAGAGGGAGTCACAGACTGAAACAGGCTCCAGGCTCTGATCCAGCAGTCAGCACAGAGCCCGACGCGGGGCTCGAACCCACGAACCGCGAGATCATGACCTAAGCGAAAGTCGGACACTCAACCGACTAAGCCACCCAGGCGCCACTTTGAGAATATTAGTAAATGCATCTATCCTTTCTGTTTTCGCCCCTTTCTTACACAGAAGGTCGCATACCATAAATACTGCTCTGCCCCTTGCGTTAGTTCAGGATAATAATAGATCTCGGAGACGACTCACTCCATGGCAGTGTATCGAAATCCTCTTTGTCCCTTCCCGTGGCTGCCAAGTCCTCCATTATGGGGACTGTGGTTGCCAGAATTCTAAGAATCTCTCAAGATTCCCACTCCTCTGGCATCAAACACCAATCTAGGTACTACAGTGAAGAGAATTTGAAGAAGTCAAGTCCCAATTCAATTAACCCCAAAATATGTAGCTTCTCTGCATGAACCTTTCCCAGTCCAGTGAAGCCTATAAAGGGAGAGTTTCCTGTGGCTGGAGCCAAAAGAGGGAGGTCAAAGACGTTTGAGCGGGGTGGGGGTGTGGGGGGGATTCAAGGAATAAGTAGCCCTCCCACTGGCCTCCAAGAAGAAAGCAAACTGCTTGGCTATGAACGGCCAATGGAGAGAAAGGAGGGCCCCTAGAAGCTGAGAGAAAGTCCCGGCCAAAAGCCAGCAAGGAAATGGGGACAGGAGACCTACAGCTGCAAGGAAATAAATTCTGCCAACAATCAGTGAGATTGGAAGAAGCCTCTGAGCCTTGGACGAAGAATCCAGCACCAGCCACCACTATCAGTTTCAGCCTGTGAGCGTGAGCTGAGGTTCCAGCTACACAGACCCCTGACTCCTGACCTATGGCAACTGTCAGATTAATAATGTGTTTTGGGGGTTTTTTTGGTAATTTGTTACAGCAGGAATGGAAAACTAACATGCCCACAGTTCTCTAGTTAGTCTCCTGCCCATGGGTATTTACATTGTTTATAGTCTTTTGCCATAACAAACAAACAATGCCTAGTAAATGTGTCATTTCACTTCTTTGCTAATAAAGGATCCTTGGACCTTCTGTCCTAGAAGTGAGATGGCTGGGCCAAAGGGTGAAAATATGTAATTTTTCTAGATATTGTCAAATTCCTCTTCCAAGTAGCTTCGCTATTTTACATTCCCGCTGGCAATGGATGAGAGGCGCTATTTGTCCACAGCCTCACCAAGAGAATACGTTTTCAGGCCCAGCCAGTGCCCTGAGAAAGGCTCTCTCTCTGGCTTCTCTGAGAATGAGGAATAATGATGTGCATTCCTCTTACAAGGAGGAAACTTTCATATTTATTGGTAGGTTTAAGGGTCCTCATTCCTTTCTCCGTGAACTCTCTGTGCATAACTCTAATCTCTACTTCTGCCATATCCCTTTTACCTGCTGACGAGTTTTGGCTTTTGCATCCAGTGTTAGAGGCTTCTCTTAAATATCTAGTGATTCTTTTTTTAATATACATTTTGCTTCTTTTGAGAGAAAGAGCACATGTGCGTGTATAAGCAGGGGAGGGGAAGAGAGGGAGGAAGAGATAATCCCAAGCAGGCTTCCCATCGTCCACAGAGTCTGATGTCCGCTCAGTCCCATGAACTGTGAAATCATGACCTGAGCTGAAATCAAAAGTTGGACACTTAACCAACTGAGCCACCCAGGCGGCCCCAAATACCTGGTGATTCTTGATTGCCTATTTATATTTTTAAATGCTGCACTGAAGTGTTGCTGGGAGGTGTGTGTGCAAGAGCAGGGCTTAACAGTGATGGGCTCCATTCCAAGAATAATGCGGAAGGTTTCGCTGGGTGCAGGAGGGGCCATCCAAATGGCAGACCCTGTGGGGCCCTTCCTGGGATTTGGCCACCTTCCCAGAGATGAATCTCCAAATTCTGGCCAACAGTGCATAAGCCAGGCCGCCGACAGTCTTCAATTGCCATAGAATAGTGGGTGGAAGGCCTCAGCTTTCCACATAAGTAGACATTCATAGAATCCTCAGATTTCTCACAAGGCACCGCCATCTCCCTCTTATCTATATGTGAAAACACCCAAATTGGCACCATCCAGAATGCATTTCAAGTCCTGCTGTGGCAGAAGAGGCAGAGTCTCCTGGATGCTTGGGTTGTGGCGGGTGGGGAAGCTGGGAATCAACCCTCAATGCAGATTCCCCATCGTTCCTGGCTGGAGTCTCCCCTCCCCCTCACCGCAGGCATCAAAGGTAGCAGGCACCTGTAGGCACCTCTAATTTCCAACCTTTCCAGAGTTCTGACATACAGTCATCAAGTCTCCTCACAGTTTTCGCCTTGCAGACAAAAAACGATGTCAGCAACCTTGATTCCGCTAAATTAGCAAGTATCCATCTGTGAGCTTTCCAGCTTCCCAACTACAAAGACGAGGTGACAATGCTCATCGGCTTTAGCCATCTTTCCCTTTGCCCTTATGGTTTTGTGACTTTGTCATTCCTTTACTTGCAGTTCTGTAGAGCAGCAGACGACAGCACGTTCAAGCAGAAGACGGCTGCTAACATTTCTTCAACTGGAAACCCTCCACCGGTCCCTTCTTGCCCCCGGCACTGCGGGCATGTGACGTCTCCTGGAACTCTACTCTATCTTTCCTAGTGTTTCCACATGAACCGTCTAGGTCTCTGTCATCAGCTCTGTGTGCTTCAGTGTGTTCTTTGATACTGCCTTTCAAAGCACGAACACTGTCCCCAGCAGAGGCCACAGTCTTTCAGTTCCTCTGCTACATTCCAAAAAACGGCCTCTCCACAGAGTTTTCATTACTTGTTTATTAAAATTCTGTCTATTCCCTTAGTCCTGCCCCAGTAAGAGTTGCCTGTTCTTGCTCTTCCTCCTCCTCTGAGTACTGTGTCTCTCTCAGGGGACTCTGACAAATCTGCTTACTCATGACTTCTTCACCTACTCAGCACCTGACCAGGACAGGTTGTGGCAAAGAATGAGGTGGTGAGAGGGGGCTGTTCTCTTTTGGAGTGAGGAAATGACGTCATCTGCCCGCAGCCTTACCAACAGGGGCAGATTGGCTCCCATCCAGTCCTGCTCCAGATCTCCTGGGAACAGGCATGCCTGGCCCCAACAACCACACACAGAACACATCTGCATTTGGGACCCTGCAGAAGCCCCAAGGTCTCCTAGTCACCGAGGTTTAGAGGACAGTGAGTCATCTCTGTCACAGAGCACGGGAAGAACGGAGCCTGTTTCACCTCTCCCACAAGGCTCAGCCTCACCTTCCAGGCTCCTTCTCCACACGCATCCTGCTCACTGTGATTCTCCAGAGAGAGGAGCCACACAGAAATCATAGCAATTTCCGGAGAGAACCAAATGGTTCATGCCCTAGCTACGATGGTCGGAATGGTTTAGTTCTTTCCAGTTAAATGGTGTCTGCTGTTGGGGTTAAGAGTATTTGGGATAGAGTGATCAGAGTTGCACTCAAAAGAAGAGATTCTTAAAGTGACCAGAAGCCTAATGATCTGAGGGAGCCAGCTGTGAAAACATCTGGGGGAAGAGCATTATAGGCACAAGGACCAGCACCAGGAAAAAGCCCTGGGGTGAGCATAGTAGGCCTCCTGTGTTCAAAAAGCAACAGGAAAAACTATGTAGCTGGAATGGAGTAAGAGTCAAGAAAAGTCATAGAAGACACGGGCTAAGCGGTGGGCAGGGGGTAGGTGATGGAGGGCAGAGTGGCCCATGGTAAAGAGCAGGGCTATCATCTCAGCCTGGCAGGATGTTATTAGAAGAGTCTGAGCAGGGAAGAAACAAAAGCTAACTCACACTAAGAGATTCTCTAGCTGCTACATGGAAACCAGGCTGTGAGTCCAAGAAACGATGTAAGAACATCTGTTGAGAAACTATATTATCTCTGGCTCCTGGTGAAGATGACGGTAGACGTACGGAGAGAGGAGAGGCAGAGAAGCCAATGGTGAGAGGCCTTTACAAATAAACGAAAACAGCTACTACTTCTGGCTCTAGTGGACTAAGGATGCATGCTCCCATTTAAAACAACTACGAAGTAGACAAGATACACAAAACATCAGTTTTCAAGACACTAGACATAAAACAAAGCTGGACAGTGACCCCTAAAATGTGGAAAGAAAGGAGGCTCTACATGCCGCCCCCCCCACTTAGGCCCAATTAACCTGCAATACCAAGGAAGAATCTTGCCTTCCAAGTGATGAATATGCTCAATTAAAATTACATGCTCATAAACTAGCATTGTTATATGACAGTACCTATCTACAGGAAAAGGAATTTTCAATGATAAGGTACATAAAATTGCACTAGCAATCAGCACTAATGTACACATTTTGTAATCACCACTAACGTAGACATTTACAACTGATGTGATGAGGAGGACACTAACTTTGACCCCTAATTAAGCAACATGTTGTCTCTCCCTCAGAAAAAGAATCGTGTTCATCTCATTTGTAGACCTATATTTAAAAAAAAAAAAAAGTTGTACTCCTTTATTATTCTTTACCATGTCAATTTAAAGATCTGTGGATATTTGTTTTCTCTCATTATAGAAACACATTCATCAATAAAAAAAAAGTGGATATTTGTTTTCTCTTGTTTCATATAGTACAAATATAATAGCCACAATTTTGTGTCTTATCTCATAAGTCCTACAATATTTACTCTCTATTTATAGGAAAAAGTTTTCTAATCTATAATCTAGATCAATCTCATTAATTCTAGGGTCTCCTCAGTATTCTACACTAAGTAAAAGACTAGATCATGTATTCAAGGCTGCTCTGGGGTTTAATGGAGCATGAACCAAACCGTCCAGAAGATGTTAATCAGGAAGCATCAGAGCATGAAGGGAATCTGAGGTGCATCAGGACAGCTTCTCCTTTTAAAGGAAGGAAACAGAACCCAGGGAGAATGAGATCTGCCCAGCATAGGACCAGTCCAGAAAGCCTCCTGGCTCTGCCTCCTCCTCCACCTCCTTACACAGCTTCCCTGGGCTTCCAGCAGCTCGTTCTAGAATTTTACAAAAATGAAAACTATGACTAAACTACCACCAGTCAAGAATGCCTCTCAAAGATGCAAACAAGAACCAACTTTAACTCCCTGCCTTGGGCTGTCCTCATATCTAGGGAACTCCAGATATTTCCCACCACCCTGCTTCAGTCCCACAGGTCTTCTCTGCATCCTTGATTGTTCTCAACTGAGGGTGTTAAGTAAAAAATTAAACCCTTAGAAAAGTCTAGGGGGAAAAAAATGTCAACATCAGGTACATAGAGACCAAGAAATACTACGAGTAAAACTAATAAATCTGACCTGATGGTGGTGAATAATTCTTTTAATGTATTGTTGGATCCAGTTGGCTAGTATCGTGCTAAGAGTTTTTGCATCCATGCTCATCAGGAATATTGGCCTCTACTTTTTTTTTAGTGGGATCTTTGTCTGGTTTTGGAATCAAGGTAATGCTGGCCTCAAAGAATGAGTTTGGTAGTTTTCCTTCCATTTCTACTTTTTGGAACAGCTTCAAAAGAATAGGTGTCAACCCTTCTTTAAATGCTTGGTAGAATTCCCCTGGAAAGCCATCCAGCGCTGGGCTCTTGTTTTTTGGGAGATTTTTGATTACTAATTTGATTTCTTTACTGGTTATGGGTCTGTTCAAATTCTCTATTTCTTCCTTCAGTTTTGGTGGTTTACATATTTGTAGGAATTTGTCCATTTTTTCCAGATTGCCCAATTCATTGGCATATAATTGCTCATAATATTCTCTTATTATTTGTATTTCTGCAGTGTTGGCTGTAATTTCTCTCTTTCCTTCTTGATTTTACTTATGTGGGTCCTTTCCTTTTTCTTTTTGACTGAACTGGCCAGGGATTTATCAATTTTGTAAATTCTTTCAAAGAACCAGCTTCTGGCCTCATTGATTTGTTCTATTGTTTTTGCTTGTATGTTTATTTTGATAGCATTGATTTCTGCTCTAATCTTTATTATTTCCTGTTTTCTGCTGGTTTGGGGTTTTATTTGCTGTTCATGTTCCAGATCTTTAAATTGTAAGGTTAGGTTGTGTATCTGAGACCTTTCTTCCTTCTTTAGGAAGCCGTGGATTGCTATAGACTTCCCTCTTATGACCGCCTTTGCTGCATCCCACAGGTTTAGGGCTGTGGTGTTATCATTTTCATTGGCTTCCATGTACTTTTTAATTTCCTCTTTAACTTCATGGTTAACTCATTTATTCTGCAGTAGATGTTCTTTAATCTCCAAGTATTTATGGCCTTTCCAAATCTTTTCTTGTGGGTCATTTCAAGTTTCATAGTGCTGTGGTCTAAAAATGTGCACAGTATGATCTCGATCTTTTTGTACTTGTTGAGGGTTGATTTGTGTTCCAGTATGTGATCTGTTCTGGAGAATGTTCCATGTGCACATGAAAAGAATGTGTATTCCACTGCTTAGGATGAAGTGTTCTGAATATATCTGCTAAGTCCATCTGGTCCAGTGTGTCTTCCAAAGCCACTGTTTCCTTGTTGATGTTCTCCTTAGATGATCTGTCCATTGCTGTAAGTGGGGGTTGAAGTCCCCTACTAATATGCTATTATTATCAATGAGTTTCTTTATGCTTATGATTTATAGATTTATATATTTGGGTGCTGCTTCAGCTCTTGTTACAGTCCTTATTTTAAAATCTAGATTGTCTCCTGTAAGTATGTCTACTCTGGCTTTCTTTTGATGACATTAGAATGATAGATGGTTCTCCATCCCCTTACTTTCATTCTGAAGGTATTTTTAGGTCTAAAATGGGTCTCTTGTAAACAGCATACAGATGGATCTTGTTTTCTTCTCCATTCTGTTATCCTATGTCTTTTGATTGGAGTGTTTTGTCCACTGACATTTAGAGTAAGTACTGAAAGATATGAATTTATTGCCATTGTGTTGCCTGTAGAGTTGGAGTTTCTGGTGGTAGTCTTTGTTGCTCTTGGTCTTTTTTGTTTGTTTTGTTTCATCTTTTATTCCCTCAGAGAATCCCCCTTAAAATGTATTGCAGGGCTGGTTCATGGTTATGAACTTCTTTAGTTTTTATTTGTCAGGAAAACTATCTCTCCCTCTATTTTGAATGACAGCTTTACTGGATAAAGAATTCTTGGCTGCACATTCTTCTGATTCAGCACGTTGAATATATCCTTTCTGGCTTGCCAAGTTTCTGTGAATAAGTCTGCTGTGAACCTGATCTGTCTTCCTTATAGGTTAAGGATTTTTTTTTGCCCTTGCTGTTTTCATAATTTTTTCTTTCTTTGTGTGTTTAGTGAAGTTGACTATGATATGCCTTGTGGATGGTTGGCTTTTGTTGAATCTAATGGGAGTTCTCTGTGCTTCCTGGGTTTTGATGTCTGTTTCTTTCCCCAGGTTAGGAGAGTTTTCTGCTATGATTTGCTCACATAACCCTTCTACCCCTTTTTCTCTCTCTTCATCTTATGGTATTCCTATGATTCAAATGTTATTCCTTTGTAATGAGCCACTGAGTTCTTAAATTCTTATATCATGCTCTTTTGCCTTAGGTTCCCCTCTTTTATTCTGCTTCAATAATCTTCATAATTTTGTCTTCTATATCACAGATTCACTGCTCTGCTTCATCCATCCTTGCTGCTGTGGCATCCAAACAACCCTAAAATTTGTATGGAACCAGAAAAGACACCAAATAATGAAAGCAATCCTGAAAAAGAAAACAAAGCTGGAGGCATCACATTTCCAGACTTCAAGATGTATTACAAAGCTGTAATCATCAAGACAGTACGGTACTGGCACAAAAACAGATAAATGGAACAGAATAGAAAACCCAGTAATAGCCCCACAAACATATGGCCAATTAATCTCTGACAAAGCAGGAAAGAATATCCAATGGAATAAAGACAGTTACTTCAGCAAATGGTGTTGGGAAAACTGGACAGCAACATACAGAAGAATGAACCTGGACCACTTTCTTACATGATACACAAATAAACTCAAAATGGATGAAAGACCTAAATGTAAGATAGGAAACCATCAAAATCCTAGAAGAGAAAGCAGGCAACAACCTCTCTGACCCTGGCAACTTCTTACTTGACATGTCTCCGGAGGCAAGGGAAACAAAAGCAAAAATGAACCATTGGAACCTAACTTATAAAACTTTCAGCACGGCAAAGGAAACAATCAGCAAAACTAAAACACAACCCATGGGACTGGAGAAGATATTTGCGAATGACATACCAGATAAAGAGTTAGTATCCAAAATCTATAAAGAACTTATCAAACTCAACACCCAAAAAGCAAATAATCCAGTGAAGAAATGGGCAAAAGACATGAATAGATACTTCTTCAAAGAAGACATCCAGATGGCAAACAGACACACGAAAAAATGCTCAACATCACTCACCATCAGGGAAATACTAATGAAACCCACAATGAGATATCACCTCACACCAGTTAGAATGGCTAAAACGAATAACTCAGGAAACAACAGATGTCAGTGAGGATGTGGAGAAAGGGGAACGCTGTACTGCTGGTGTGAATTCAAACTGGTGCAGCCACCCTGGAAAACAGTATGAAGTTTCCTCAAAAAATTAAAAATACAGCTACCCTACGACCCAGCAATTGCACTACTAGGTATTTACCCAAAGGATACAGGTGTGCTGCTTCAAAGGGGCACATGCATCCCAATGTTTATAGCAGTGCTATTGACAATTGCCAAAGTATGTAAAGAGCCCAAATGTCCATCAAGAGATGAATGGATAAAGGAGATATTTTATATATATGTATGTGTGTGTGTGTATACACACACACACACACACACACCCACACACACAATGGAATATTACAATGGAGTTCACAAAATGAATGAACTCTTGCCATTTGCAACAACATGAATGGAACCAGAATGTATTCTGCTAAGCAAAATTAGTCATTCAGAGAAAGGCAAATATGTGACTTCACTCGTATGTGGAATTTAAGATACAAAACAGATGAACATAATGGAAGGGAAGAAAAATAATATAAAAACAGGGAGGGGGACAAAACACAAGAGACTCTTAAATATAAAGAACAAACAGAGGGTTGCTGAAGGGGTCATGGGTGGGGGGATGGGCGAAATGGGTAAGGGGCATTAAGGAGAACACTCGTTGAGATGAGCACTGGGTATTATGTGTAGGGGATGAATCTCTGGATTCTATTCCTGAAGTCATTATTGCACTGTATGCTAACTAACTTGTATGTAAATTAGAAAGTAAATAAAAAGAAAAAATAAAACAAGTTCCAAACTGAAACCATCAGAGAAAACCATACCTTGCTTGGCAGCCGAGTAGCAGCATCTCATGGTTATGAATCAAAATATATAAAAGAACGAGGAAGGCTTTTGCTCTAATCGAAGTTGATGGGCTGTCAAGTAAACGGATAATTGTAGAGACAAAATCCTGTGGAGAGTATGAAAATATTTTGTGAGAAGACATGAAATAAATAGAGCAGTCAACTATCAGAGTCAATAGTTTACAATAAACAAACAGATGGCAGAAAATAAAAGAATATCAACTACCGTTCCTATATTCTTAATTTGTGCTGGACTCTAACTAAAATTTTAATATGTATTACTTCATCTTAACCCGGAAAGTAGCTATTAAAAAGTTGACAATATCATCCCTATTTTAAAGAGGAAAATGAACCTTGAACAGTTAACCAATTCACAAAGTTGGACTGAAATCAAGGCCAATGGGACAACAAAGCTCATTTCTTAACCACTCAACTACCCAAAGGAACAGTGGCAATAAATAATTAGAACTGGAAGTCATGACTGCATGTACCCATGAACCTCTGCACAAACCTGCATATACAGAAAACACATCTCTAGTCTCCACATCTGAAGTCCTACAGATATAAAACACCCAATATAGGACACAAAAGAGAAATGTATATATATATTCCTCTCATTCCTCCTCATATACCTTCCTCCTCATATATGTGTGTGTGTGTATATATATATATATATATATATATATATATAATGTAATTCCTATAACATTCTTTAATGAAAGGCATATTACAACACAGAGGGATAAGTACTAATATTAGCATTATTTTCCCTTTGTTTTGGGTGCCTAGTGACAGGCAAAAAGAAATTCAGGCACACACAAAGAGTCAATACGTGTAAGCAGGCAGGAATATAGAAGTATTAGCAGGATGGCTACACAGGGCAAGAGTGGAAGTTCCCAACAGTACTTAAAAGAAGCAAGCACCTAGCAGTGACATCGTTATGTCCAAGGCAAATGTAAGCAGCTCATTTATTTGCCATGTCACTGTCATTTTACATTGGGTGCTACATTACCAAACATGAAGAATTTACATAGGCATATGCTTTAATTTAAGGATGGAGATATACCTCTGTATCTATATCTATGCGGGAGTCTCACCTAATTCCTGAACCAAATAATCAAGCTAAGTGATCACCTGGGTTAAATAAAAGCATCAACACCAAGGGATCTTTGAGCCATTGATCTGTTTCCACCTTTCCAGCATGTATACAGAAAAAAGCCTATTTCTCCACAGTCAACTCCCATTCTAATTTATACTCTGGGTTAAAGAACGACAATCATAAATCTGTTTCCCACACTCATACCACCCCCCCACACAAACACATAATTCAAGAACTACTCAAGGATCCACTAGCCTTAGACTGTAAAACTGTTCCAGTTACAGAAGACTTAAAAAGACATGATAACTGACTGCAATTCAAGATCTGGCAATTTTGTTTAACACAAAAGAACATTACTGGGATGACTGTAAGATCTGAATAAGTTCTGTAGATATGTTAATGTTAAATAAATGTTAACTTCTTTTTAAATTCATCACGTATTTTTAGGGAATATACAGTAAAGAGGCATCAGGTCTGCAACCTCTTCTAAATTTGGTCACAGGTGTATGTGCACACACAAAGTAAAAGACAAAAAAGAGAAACTATAAAGCAAACATGGTAAAATACTAACATTTGCTGAATGTGGGTGAAGGGTATATTGCAACCCTGTGAATTCCACAACCAAAATTAAGCTCAGAACTGACCCTAAACATGATTCTCCCCCTCTGAGGATCATACATTCAAGACCACGCTTAAAGACCTGAGCACCTTCCTTGATTCCTCATTCCTCCCATGTACAATTGGTCCCCAATTACCAAGGAGAATGATAACCCCCATTAATATTGCCTTATGTTTCAAAACACCATTTTTCCTGAATTACTAGAACACTTTGCTTTCTTTCATCTATTCTAGAAATCTTAGCCACAGTGATTTCCTACAACAGCAAATATGATTATGTTATTCACCATAGTTCCTGCAACTGTTGTGAATGAAGCCCAAATTCCTTATCATGGCATACAAGGCTCTTCACGATCTTTTTATTACCTTTACGAAATCACTTAATATACCCCCATTCCTTTATATAATCCCCAAAACTCACCCTAGGGAAATAAACCAAGAAAAGAGTATATATTGAGCACAGGAAAGAGACTAAGAGAACCCTCAGATGATTTGCAGGGTGATAGTTGTAAACAGGCACAGAGAGCAGCCTATCTGTATTGGAGTAGTCAGAAGACTCCAGGAGAGATCTCCTTAAGGAGAAAAAATTGGACAGAATGCGCAATTCATGGGAATGCACTCTGAAAATAAAAAGCGATGCAATATAACTCTGCTGAATGTTGAGCTAACCAAAATTAACAGAATGGGTGCATGTGTGTGGCAGGCCTAATGTCATACTTGAAAACAAACTCCAAGTGAATCTAAGATTGAAAAAATAACACCAAAGGATGAAAAGATCTAGAAGAGTCTACAGGAGATAAATACAGTAGATGCGTGTATGTATTGATTTACACACACGTACATACATACTTATACAAGCATATGTAGACATTAAAAAGTTCCAAACAATTAATTATACAAGAAAACAAAGTACAGACAATATACCTCAGGAACAAAGATGCAAAAACCCTCTGTAAGTATTAGCAAGTTGAGTCCAACAACACATAAAAAGTATATACTTAAAAAATCACCAACAAGTCAAGTTTATCTCAGAAATAAGAGTGGTTTAATACTTAAAAATCAGTGTAATTCACCAGATTAAATTAGAGAAATCACATGATTTTATCAGTGGATAATGAAACAGCATATAACAAAAGTCAACATGCATTCATGACAGAAACTCACCAAACCAGAACAAAAGGGAATTTCCTCAATTTGTAAAAGGGCATCTAGAGAAAAATTATAGCTAACATCAAAATTAAAGAGGAAATACTTGATACTTCCCCACCGAAACTGGGAATTAAACAAGCATGTCCATTCCCATTGCTCTTACTATTTTACTGAAAGTCACTGCCAGTGTGATAAGGAAAGAAAAATAATTAAGAGTCATTCACAGTGGAATGGAAGAAATAGTCTCAGAGGCTGTGATTACCTATGTAAAAAATCCCAAAGAATCTATAAAAAAGTCTTCTATAACTAATAAGTTCAGCAAGATCTGGTGTTATTTCTATATACCAGTGATGAACAATTAAAAAGTAAATTTTTAAAGTATCACTTTTCAATAACTAACAATAACAACAACAAAAGGAAATACAGGTATAAACCTAACAAAATATGTAGAGAATTGGTAAACTGCAAACTATAAACAATTAGGAAAGAAAAAAAATGTTAAAAACATAAATAAAAGACATTCCATGCTCATCTACTTAAAAAAACTCAAGAAAGTTAATATGCCAACTCTTTCTCAAAAGGATCTATAGATTTATTGCAATTCTAATAAAAAAACTCCCAACAGTACTTTCTATAGATATAGACAAGCTAACTGTAAAATTTATATGGAAAGGCAAAAGAACTCACAAGCAGAACAATTTGAGGAGAAAAATGATATAATCACGCGATGATTTTAAGACATTTAAAAAAAAAACCCTACAGTAATGAAAACGATGTGGTACTGACAAAATGACAGATACACAGACCAAAGAAAGGAAATAAAGTCAATTATTTTAAGACAAAGGTGCAATTATTTCCCTTAATTCTCAAAATTTCCTGAAGCAAATGATTACCATTTATCAGATGAGAAAATGGTTAGAGATGAAGAACACTGCACAGAGACTAGTTGTCTGACACTAGCAATACTGCCCTCTTTTCTCCAAATATTTTTTCAATTGCTAACAAGTAGGAAACCTAATTAACCTAAGTTTCACCGAATTTCATCTTACTTCCCTCTTATCCAGGGCTTGTTAGGGAAATGTTAACACACAGCAACAAGAACAAAAGTAGATAATTAATCATCTAAGATAACTAAGACATAACCATACTGTTACTATAATTACACTGAAGCTTACTTACAGATCTTTTGTTTTATATCAAGCTTTGAGTTCTTCTGGAGGACAAACATGATTTTAATTAAATATAAAATGGGTAATTAAACCCCTATATTATATTACCTTATTACATTACATTACACTTTGTAGAAAGTTGGAGCACATGTAAGTATTCAGATAATCATTTCTGTTTATTTTATTTACACACATATTTACAAGTCTAAACAAAATATACAAATATAAATACTGTATTAACTTCCCATTTTCTACCCTGAAAGCATTGATTTCTTGAACCTAGTACAAGTACTCTTTTTAAGTAATTGCATTAGAAACTTATAATGCAATCAATCATAATTGAAGAATGTCTAATTTTTAAAATATTAGAAGCCTTTACCATTGAAAATATTTGTTATTACAGTTTATTTAACTCCCTAAATTAAAAAAAAGAAAAGAAATAAGTAAGGGACTTCGTATTGGCTTCTGAATTTTCTGGGTCTTGCTTACAACAAAATAAGTCACTCTGGGTGTATCCTGGATGGGTCTCAAAGAGTTTGGACTCCATTATTGGTTTCAGTCCTAATTTTAGAGATCTAGAGACGTTTAAAATGGCTTTGTAGTTTTCTTCAGAGAGGGAATAGGCTGGCAAACTATAGGGCTATCACAGCATCCTTTAAAAGTATCCTATTTTGTACAAAATGTTTACATTCCAGACCTTATCAAAGTACAAAATATCAGAGGGGGCAAGATGGCGGAGAAGTAAGGAGCTCCATACTTGCACTCGCACCCATACATCACACAGANACGGACACCGGGCGTCCGTGCTCCTGGCTGCCTAGGACTCTGGAGGGAAGGCAGAGAACTAAAAACTGGGAAATTAGCCTGTGNCAAAACATGGAAAGAGCTTAGTTGTCCATCAACAAATAGATCAAGAAGATGTGGTTTATCTATACAATGGAATACTACATGGCAATGAGAAAGAAGGAAGTCTGGTCACATGTAACAACATGGATGGACCTTGAGGGTGTTATGCTGAGCGAAATNTAAAAAGACAATAAAAGTTAAGTTTCAGGAAAAAAAAAAAACAAAGTACAAAATATCAGTCCTACTGACATCAATGGAACTTCATGGGCAATGGAATGAATTACTAAACCTTATCAAAATAGGCATTTTCCATCTCCTTTAAATGTTGTAACTGTCCAACTATAACTAAAAGAACAGTTTCTTGCTTTGTATTACTTATAGACTGACTACTGTCTAATAAGGCACAAGCTTTATTGACNTCAGTTGGTTAAGCATCCAACTTCAGCTCATGTCATGATCTCAGTTCGTGAGTTCGACCCCCATGTCAGGCTCTGTAATGACAGCTGGGAGCCTGGAGCCTGCTTCAGATTCTGTGTCTCCCTCTCTCTCTGGCCCTCCCCCATTTCTCTCTCTCTCCCCACCTCAAAATAAGCATTTTTTAAAAATTATTTTAAAGGACAGTCTTTTCTATAAATAGTGCTGGAACAACTGGGCACTTGTGGGGATGAGCACTGGGTGTTATATGGAAACCAACTTGACAATAAACTATTTGTAAAAAAAAATAAAAATAAATGAATAAAGTAGAAGTACAGTAATTTCTCAACCAAGTGCTACACCCAATTGCAATACTAAATAAATGTTCCTTTTAACTTTAAAAAAAAAAAAAACAAACAACTGGATAGCTACATGCAAAAAAAAAAAAAATACTTCAATCCATCCCATGCACCATATACAAAAATGATGACCATACAAAATAAATTATACAACTGCATAAAAAATGTCAAACTATAAAATTCTTAAAAGAAAACAAACGGAGAACCTTACTAACAAGTATAGGATTACACTTTAAAACTATCCAAAGTTGTGGAAACAAGGTAACGCATCCTTTATTTATTTCTTTGTTTATATAAAAAGCATGCTAGTGGAGTAGAGGGAGAGAGAGAGAGAAAAAGAGAAAATATCTTAAGCAGGCTCCACCCTCAGCATGGAGCCTGATGCAGGGTTCAATCTCACGACCCTGGGATCATAACCTGAACTGAAATCAAGAGTCACATGCTCAAACTACTTAGCCCCCCAGAAGCCCCAACACATCCCTTATTCTAACTTACAAAGAACTAAAATGGATTCACGGAAATTAACAAAGGAAATCTATATTTAAACAGATTTAACTCCTTGACAAAGAATACAACATAAGACTGTAGCATTTATGCTTTAATTTAATTAATCTAATTGCTTATGTATAAGAAATGTAAAAAAATGAAAACATGTGTTAACTTCAAGAAAATAATCTTACAAGTGATGAATACTCTTCATAAGGATTTTTATGTACATTAAAATGCATTTTATAAAATTTTAAGTTTAAATTTCTTAAATATTCACAAATTTAGCATTTATGAATTCAACTCCAAAAGCATTCTGCTAAAAATAGAATTGGTACTTTCTCTTTCTTTTCCAAGTGCCTAGGAAAGTGGCTAGATAAAAATGAAAACTCCAATCGCTTTTACTATCCAAGGTCACTGAAAAACAAATCCCTTTGATCAAGAACAAAAACACAAACAGGTTAAGAAAAAACTTGAGAGAGATGTAGGACTTACAAAGAAAAGCACAGCTCTCGGCTAAGTGGTAACAGAACTCCTAAAATCCCAGAGTGGCAGCATAAAGTACTGGGAAAGCACCTGGGATCTGGAGTCCAGCAAACCTGACCCCAAATGCCACATTCCTCGGAAAAATATCCTCACTAGTATTCCATTTCCTCAACTTTAGAATAAAATGGAGATGATTACACCTACATTTTCCTAGGCTTGATATATAGTGATTGAAGGCTAAGAAATACTAAAATAACTAAAAATACTAAATAATATATTTTATATACAATTATTAAAACATCATAAAAGTACTGCAAGAACTAAATTTTTGAAATTTGTATGGGAAACAAACAATAGAAGAAAATGATCAGAAGTATATTTAAGACTTCAGCAAATAAAAAAAGATCAAGAACAGATTGTTCATTTATTGGGATCCTTACTTTTCTACTTATACTAGACAGACTACAAATATGCCATTAAAAAGTTAAATTTAAATAAGGAGGGGGGAACATCTTTATGATACTATACATCTGTCAAAATAAATACATAATCTTGGGAAAATATTTGAAATATGTGTAAATCATTTTTACCAATAATAAAAAAAAAAAACCACTCATACCACTCCAGTTAAAAAACACATGACCTAGAAAACAATTGATAAAAGGACTCTAAACTGCCTAACAAGCAAATAAATCCTCTGCCCTCACTCGTAGGCAAAGAAATGCAAATTTCAGAATTAGATTTCATTTCATTGCAAAGCAGACCAGCAAAGATGAAAATGGACGGCAGCCAGTGTTGGTGTGGTCGTGGGTAAATGGATAAATCTTAAATATAGCTCCTATGAAAATAAGAGCTCAACCTTTCCTCCAGCTGGGAGAAAAGTTAGTTATTTCTCAAGGCCTTAAAAATGCTATTTTCTCCTGACACAGCTTTTATAGCTCAAGGAGTGTAGCCTAACGAAGTGATGACCCAAAGGGACTTGAGTTACCAGAATGCTCACGGTGGCAGTGTTCAAGTGACAAAACCAAAAACAGGCAGCAATCTTAACATCCCCAAACTGGGGATTTGTTAAGTCAATCATAACGGTAGCACATACTGCATCCACCCCACATCCTGTTTCATGGCAAACACTGACGATGCACTGGGGGCAGTAGGGGGACGTGGTAAAAGTAAGAGCCAGGTCGGAAGACGCCATGTAGTCTCTGCCTGGTTCTGAGGGCACTCTTGGAACCTGACCACCGTGCCATGAGGAGGAAGCGCAAGTAACCTTCAGAGGCCCATGTGGAAAGCAAATGAGGCTCTCAGCCCACACCCCTAGTGGGTCCCCGCCAAAAGGCAAGCATCAACTTGCTGGCCCTATGAATGAGCCACGGAAAACATTTATGCTCCATCCCCACTGAATCTTCGCAGCCAACACAGTCTTGCCCAAATGACAGCTTTGTGAGCAAAATAAAACAGTGTTTTTGTGTAAGCCAGTATGTTTTGAAGAGTCTTTTACATAGGAAAGGTGAATGAAATACAGCTTAAGTATATAATGAAAGACACAAACTTTGCAGGCATAAAAAAAAATCTCATACAGCAATAGATGTAATTTTTAAACATAGAAATGCCCATAAATAATGGTGAGGTCTATTGTACTTCTCCCTGATGTAGTGGATGCAATCATTATTAACAATCTTGCAAAACTAATATAATTTATGATTTTGATTGGAAAAAAAAACCTAGACAAACTAAAACACCAAAAATAAAGGACATTATGTACTAGATTTGTAACACAGGAATTCTGAGTCCCTTAAGAAGATGTAGTATATTACAGATTATAGTCTTGATCTAGGCCTAAACACATCTTGTGCCCTAACTAAATTATCTTTTAGTCATTTCTGAAGTAATGAACAGTCTGACTGACTCCCTACAACTAACTGCCCAGGACTCCATAATTAATTGCAAGCAACACGCACCACACATCTCGAATAGTATTAGTCTCACAACACATAAGAGTGAAGGTTACAGGTGCAGGCCAGACTCAGTGCCAAGAATAAATAATCAGAACTACCTTTAGAGACCCAAAAATGACCTCAGGTCACTTCAGTTTGCATTGCAGCCTGAAGTTTGCAGCACTATGTATTCAGCTTTGATTTAAATTCACCTTGCCATTCGGCTCAACATACCTAAATATTACATGTGGAGGGGGGAAAAAAAAAGCAGAAGCCATGTAAGCCACAACATGGTCCATTTATGTCCAACAATCCAATGGTACTCGGCAGGGATTTTGGAGACCACAGATCTCCCTAACAAAGATGGGATGATGCAATATTCAGAATGCTAGGAATTGGTCTAAACTTATAAAGCACCCATAGCAAATAAAATAATATCTTCATCAAAATTAAGCAAAAGGATAAAATATCCCTCTAACAGGAATCCTAAAGACAAAACTATGAGATGAATAAAAATAATGATGAGATCGAGAACTTCAACATTATCTTCTACAAATCTCAAGAGGAGAAACTGATCTGCTCCAATCACCTGTCATGGATAAAAATAGAATAGGACAGCCCGGCCATCAACTGGTAATAGCCTCAAGGAAAAAAATGAGAAATCATGTGAGAAATAATTTTTTCCTGTTTAATACCGATGGAAATAAAAAAGGTACAGATTAAATCTAAAGTTGTTTTTGGGTTACACTTTCGTTAAAGAAGTTTAGCCAAGTATCTAACTAAAATATCTCAAAGAATACATTTATTAATGAAGACGGACTGAAAATATCACAAAACTCAGGGTCTGATTAATATGCATAAGTTACCATACTTTAAATGCTTAATTAGAGACCATTGAGTCAGTATGCCTAGCGACTCTGAGAAGAAAAAGAAAACCTGAGTAAACTTAGCATTCAAATTTTCCTAAACTTTACATGCACAAAGTTTCTCAGCGCTCTTTCTCGGTACTTCCAAATAACAGAGGTCTACGGCTTCTGGTTCATTTTTAATCACTATTGTGCTACTTGGCCAAAACATGAAACCTGAAGCAGCAACTTCAGCCATACTAGATTGCTAAAATAAAAATGGACAGCAGCTATTGTCAAAATTAATAAGGTAAAAAAATTTCAGAAGGCAGTATTTCTGGTCAGTAACGCTTAGAAGGAAGCCGTTTTCACCAGTGAGCGTGAACAAACTAGCTGGGAAAGATGATATGCCTTTAAAAATTCATGTTTAAATCTTTAAACCTCAAAGAATATAAAGTCCAAAGGATACATTCCTGATTATCCAGCTATGAAGTACATTCGAGGTCACTTACCTTAGGAAAAACATAACCAAGAGGGATGTTAGAATCTATGCAACTTAAACAAGTTGATGTGAGTTTTCGAAGCTCAGTTAACTGAAATACAGAGTGGAGTTCCAGGAATTTTATACAGTTTCAATTCTGTAATGTCAATAATCAGGCGTTGAGGTTTTTATGGTAAGCTCTTTGCTAATGTCACACCAGTGATTTACTCACAAAGCAGTTGACTAGTATATTACAACTATTATACCCCTTTTCCTTGTATGCAAGTATATACACAAGTGTGTGTGTATAGATATACGTGTGCACTTGTATGGAGACAGATGGTCACTGCAGGTTTAGAGTGACACGCTATTCTATCACCCTGAATCTCATTACTTGGCCTTAGCGTATTCAAACACCATTTGGTTGTCTGCAGTTCATTCTCTGATGGAGGCCTCAGGAAGAGCGCCTGGGAACTGAGCTCTTCCATGTTCACACATCTGCCTGTGGTTTTTACAACAAAGACCCAGTGTAACTGAACATAATATCCTTGGCTAATATCTTCTTTTCTTAAAAAATTGAAATACCTGACTCCATGAGTTCTGGCATCAAGGGTCACTATGGCCATATCCAATGCCAAAAGAATTGTGGTTTCCTTATAAGTGACTTGCTAAGATGTAAGAGCCTTTTGCTTAGATGCTCAAAGGACTTTTCTTTAAAATGTCAACGTATTGCTATTGTAGAATGATTCTCCTAGATACACCATGTGTCCTTTTGATTTGTACATTCAAATACTCTTATTATTCAGGAAAATATTGTCTGGGTTGTAGTTTTTACCATTTGTTGTTTCGATAACTTTGTTTTCTTCTTTGTCTTCTATCTCTAAGACTTTCACTGGGATGCTTTAAATCTTTTCCTTACTTTTTTTTTTCATTGTTCTCCTTTCCATTCTTATTACCCTTACTAGGCAAAAGTGTTCCTTTATAGAACTGTCTTCGTTTCTGTTTTTCCTCTTATTTTGGAATCTTTCATGAAACAAGTTCTTGTACTTTCCTACAGCCCAGGTCTACCTTTTCCACCCTTCTAATTCTGATTTGTACAGTTGTTCCATAGCTTCCACTCCAAATTTCCTAATTCATTTTGGGGTTTTTTTTTCATATTGGGTTTTCATATGCTTTGTGGCCATGTTTTTTTTTTTTTTACGATAATCCTTCATTGTCCAGTGGGATGTTATTCAGAACCACTTATTGTTACACTCTTTTGTACAGATTATTACAAAAGATTTTTACAATCTTTCCATGGATTTTTGACCCACACCTTTTTGCTTTGTTGGTGTCTGGATGAAATGGATTTTCTTATACTTTTAAGAAGGAGTTTCTACTGTAGACAGTAAGGACAGGCCGGGATAATTTCTTTGTCATTTTTGTGACTTGAGGGCTCTTTCCTATGCTGTGACTCTGAAACTATTCACAGACAGGGGCCCTTGGAGCCAACTCCACAGCACCTCCCCAGAGCTGCCTCACCTGACACCCCTACATTCTCTTCTCTCAGGGTTCCCACCATATTTAATGTGCACCATACTCAATGGTTTGTCCAGCATGGAGTGCTATCTACAAGAGAGGTTTTTCTGCACTATTTCTGAAAACCTTGAAGGTCTTCATTACTCTTGCCGACTCTGGCGTCCCCAGTCTTTCTGTGTTCAACCGCACCCTAGATCCTATGAAGTCTCCCCAACATTCAATGACTCATCTAAGAACCGCAGGCCAGGTTTTCCACTTTGAGTGGGGAATTTTCTGTTAGAGATAGAACCCTTGCTGGAAATTCCTGGATTCCCCGGTTTCTGGGACTGTCAGAATTCACCCTCTCCTTCCCTCCACAACCTCCCAAACAGCTGCTGACCCCATGCTGTCCTTCACAATTTCACCACACCAACTCCTATTCTGGTGTTTGTGGAATAATTTGACACCTTTATAAGAAGGTTTGAGGAAGTGAAAAAATTCTATGCAAGCAACAGCATTCTTCCTCCCCAAACCTACCACAACAGGAACACACAATTATATAATGTTTACCCTTGAGTCTTTCTCAGTGTCAACAGAATTCATAGGCACGGAGATATTATAATCTGTAATATATTATAATCTGTAAAATATTATAATCTAAAATAAATTACAGAGCAGCAATTTCAAATATGGAGTATCTGGACAAGCCGAAAATCATACAAACATTGTTAAAGTAAATATGTGAAGCGTCTATGTGTACCCTACTCAAAATCCACTCATCGCACCAGGTTGGCACCACTCTGAACAAGCGTAAAATGACCAGCCATCTTTTTTTTAAATGTTTTATTTATCTCTGAGAGAGAGAGAGTGGGGGGGGAGGGGGAGGAGAGGTAGCATGAGCAGGGGAGGGGGTAGAGAGAGAGGGAGACACAGAATCCGAAGCAGGCTCCAGGCTCTGAGCTGTCAGCACAGAGCCAGACGCAGGGCTCGAACCCATGAACCGTGAGATCATGATCCGAGCTGAAGTCGGACACTTAGCTGACTGAGCCACCCAGGCACCCCTGACCAGCCATGTGATAGACCGTTTATGCCACTAAATAAAAGCACCAAGGCCTTCCTAAACATCAATCCAAAACATGGGCCACAGCCCAAGACACCAAAACAAAGAACCAAGAAGGCATACACAGAAGCTAGGGTCAACTTCCCAATCTCATGAATATACCACAAGATCCAGGGTTAAATTCCTCAAATACTTCATGTACAAACAATATGTTTCCTCCTTCGGACTACTCCCTCCAATCATAGAATAATTTTCCCAGTGCTATAGGGTGCAGTGTTGTCACTGAAAGTCGTGTAACTCATATGTGAATTTAATAGAATGACACATTCTGAATCACAAGGTGGAGGGATTTCTGGTTGGTTTTAGATGGCAAATATTATTTTTGAAAGCTAAATGTCTTTAAAGAAGTGTTTTCTTAATTAGCTTCAAATGCCCCCTTAACTAAGCAAGTATGCCTAAAGTCATCCATGAAGGTCTGCAAACTGAAAGAAAATGGCTAATTTTGTGATTTTTAGGACAGAATAAAAATGATTAAGAACACTTTTTCTTATCCAAACTGAGTGATATTCCAAAATGGCCTGTCCCTCCCCAGCTCCCCTGAAGTCCTCCATCACATTTCATCTTTGTCTATCATAAAGTACCACACTACCAATCTGCCAGCATATTTCCCTTAAACAGAAGTTCAAAAGTAGTTGGTTTAATAATCCATACTATTTTCTGTGAGGGATAGAGTTCCTAAAACCCTATATATTCTAGAACTTTCTGAAAGCTATAAGAACAAATAGGGAAAAAAATTCACATTACAGTGTTTCTAACTTCAGTACATTTCTAAAGCACAAAGAGGGAAGCTTAGGATCACAAACGATACCAAAACTCAATAAATGTAAACTAAATGTGTATATTTCATTGTAGTCATATTGGGAGTAAACACCAGAATTTTTGAAATAAGAATTCTTGCACTTCAAAAAAAAAATTCACCAATGAATATCTATCTGTGAGAGGTTACCACACTGCATATGGGTTAAAACTATCTGTGTGGTAGTCTGACTATCATACCTAACACCATGGCCACAATCACCACACATACAGTCTCAAGGAAAAAACTACTGAACATTCCCTGGCGATCATCAGAAATTTCAAAAGTGAAGTAAAGAAAAATGTAAATTATAACTTAAGGGCTATGCCGTAAATTCTTTTATTCAAATTATGAAACATTTCAAGGACACAGAAAAAGGTGATTTTAAAAATCCATTCAACTTTACCAAATCTTGGCATTAAAAAAAAAAAAGAGGGGCGCCTGGGTGGCTTAGTCGGCTAAGCGTCGGACTTTCGCTTAGGTCATGATCTCNTTTTTTTTGAAGAAACAACATATTACAGCAACAGGGCTGAAGCTGCCGCCCTCCCTCTATTATGAAAGGTAATAAGCCCTCTCAGACTCTGCTAGTTATGAAACAATTATGTATCCACAAAAAATTGATAAATATTTTTGCATATTTTAAACTTTGTGTATGTTATTCTATTGTCCATATCTCTTTTCAGCTTGCCTTTTTCAGTTTTATTTATGAGAGGTATCCACATCTTTTTTTAATTTATTTAAATTCAAGTCAGTTAACATATAGTTTCGTATTTGGTCTCAGGACTTAGAACCCAGTGATACATCACCTACATACAACACCCAGCGCTCATCCCAGCAGGTGGCCTCCTTAATGCCCGTCACCCGTTTAGCGTGTCCGCCCACCACCACCCCTCCAGCAACCTTCAGTTTGTTCTCTGTATTTAAGAGTCTTATGAGACTCTTAGAAGAACCAATACATTTTCAATCTAGCTCATTCATATTTACTTACTGTATACCGTTCCTTCCTATGGATATGTTACAATTAATTTTCCAATCTCTTGCTGATTGACTTTTACACTGCTTGCCACTGTAGGACGCTGAAAAATGCTGTAACATCAACAACTCTATTTCTGTGTACGACTGTACGAGGATACATTCCTAAAGGAGAGATTTATTGCTATGCTATGTGCATCTTCAGCTTTACTGGAGAGTCTGAAATTGCACTCCCAAGTGATTATGCCACTTCCCTTAGGAGGGCTCCTGCTGATCCCAATCTTCCCCAACAACTCTTACCGGCAGACTTCTGTTTTTGCCAACCTGACGTATGTGAAACTAACTCATTTTAGCCTTCAGTTTATTCATCAACATTCAGTGTGAGCATCTTTTCCCGAGATTATGGACCATTCTAGTTTCTTCTTTTATGAAGTAACTCTTCATATCCTACGATCGTTTTGTCTTGTCTTTTCCTTTTTGTACGTAGTCTATTTTTCATATGCTGGATACTAAGCCTTAAAAAAATCTTCCCCTACAGCAAGGTCACCAAGATAGCTACTTACATTTTCTTTTAAAAATTTTTCAAGTTTTCCTTTTCATATTTTAGCCTTATGATGTAAGAAAAGAGACCTAACACCCAATTATCTTTCAAGAGGAGAATGGTTGAATAAAATGCAGTACATCCACTATGAAGCACTGTTTTAAAAATGAGGTGGGGGAGGGGGAACAAAGAACCTATCTATAAATGGCAATGAAGTGATCTCTGAAATACATTACAAAACACATGCACACACACACACGCACACACACACTACAAAATGGCTTATGCTATCCTTTAGTCTGAAGAAGGGAGAGAATATTTCAACACCCACCAGAGGTTATTTAAGAGTCAACTCAACATACCAATGCAAAAGATGACCATAGGTCACAGTTTCAACCAGCCTGCTCTGGACCCGGGGCTTGCTGGCAAGGCTGTGTCACTTGCTGCTCTCACCACAGCCCAAGCAGCATAGCTCAGGCGCAGGGAGAAGAGTCACACTGGGTGGCTGTGGAAGCCACCTTGGCTTAGAAGCTTCGTAGTCCACAGGCACCAATCTCTCTTGTAAAAGCTCCATAGATGATGGGTTAGTCTTAGGTTTCTGGAAGCACAGAGCTAGAAAAGCTTACTGATAATCAAAGTCTCACACAAAACAGGAAAGGGTTTTCTTAACCCTTTGCCCATAGATAAATACGGGATCACTGAAGGGCAGGCGGCAGGTAGATACAATGAGATAATGAGATATAAATATCTATAAAATAAATAGCACGTAATGCAAACATTATACAGATAAATAGCGAGAGAGATTAATACATAGATACAATCAGTAGAATAGACTGGAACTGAAGCCACTGCTCACTCTTTGTATCAGAAAAGGAACACCTGGGTCATGAATGTGTGTCTTCCGTTATGAAAAACATCACCAATGAAGGGTCTTTGAAAGGAAAAAGATGTAATTCAAATCTGATTGAACCTATAAATCTATACAAGAAACAGAGGGGAAACATTGTAAAGGAGCCCCACACTGTCTATGTTGTTTGCTAGATTCAATCAGCAAAATCAAATGTGTAAAGGCCTATGAACCATGACTATTTTCCTTAAGAAATTCATTCCAAGGACTAAAAAATAAATACAAAGTAAAAAAGATTAGGGAATCTATAGGTTTAAAGAGGATTCAGAGACAAACCAACATGAATTGGAAAAGAGATACACAGACCTTGATCTGATCCTGATTCAAACAATCTAGAAAATAAACATTTATGAGCCAGTGTAGAGAGCTCTGATATACGGCTGTATTAAGAACGTATTAATTGGTAGGTGATTAATGATACTGGGAATGGATCTGTTTTAAAAGATTGCTTATCTTCTACAGATATAGATGAATTGCAAATGATACGATGTCTGCGTTCTGCTTCAAAATAATTCAGAGGCAGGAGTGTGTATAAATGAAGTACAAGTGAAAAGACAGCAGAGATGAGATGACATTCGCATGTGCTGAAAACGGAGAATAAGGAGGATGGGTACATGGGGCCCAATGCCATTATTTTCTCAATGGTTTTTCAGCTTCACACTTCTTATTGAACACACACACACTTACACATACACTCCCATGTACACACACACACCCATGCCCATACACCCACATATGCACCCACACCTCACACACATCCTGCACGCACACACACACATAACCCCACCCCTTACACCCACACATACAATCCTTGCGCACACCACACACACACACACACACACACACACACACACACACACAGTCCCCCCTAACAACCCAGGCTACAGCCCCATCACGCTCACAGTAGCCCTTCAGATTTTCATTCCATCTTCACTGTGAGCTTCTGGATATTCCTGTTGTTTTCCCAAAAATTCAGTTTTGTCTTTGTAAGGAGTATCCAGCATTTTTAAGTTTTTTATAGTGAGAGGGTTTGTGGGGTATCTACTCAGCCACACTGCTATAAACAGAATCTTTTAAGATTCTGTTCTTGTTCTGTTTAGTTTCTAAATTTCACAACCAGTCAGCTTCTACCAGGAACCTTGACATCACAAGACACAGATTTTGTAACTGGCATGATTTCTGGACCAAAGTAACAGAGCCACAACATTCAATATCCCACAAATAACTTACTGTGGTTCCATGAATTGAAAAGATTTTAAAAAGAAGAAAAAGAGAATCTACCATGTGACCTCTAAATATCCTGGCTGAAATTTTTAAAGATAGAAAAGTAAATCAAAAGGCATGAAGAGATTGCAACCATGCACTTAATATTGCTTGAAACCAAAATGCTTTGGCAAATATGAGAGATACTGAGTCTATTCGCAAACATATGTACAACCATAGTGTCTTTTATATGTAAGCCATGAAAGATAAGGAACTTTTTATTTTTTTTTTTAATGTTTTATTTCTAGGAGAGAGAGAGAGAGACAGCGTGAGCAGGGGAGGGTCAGAGAGAGAGGGAGTCACAGGCTGAAACAGGCTCCAGGCTCTGAGCTGGCAGTCAGCACAGAGCCCGACGCGGGGCCTGAACCCACGAACCACGAGATCATGACCTAAGCGAAAGTCGGACGCTTAACCGACTAAGCCACCCAGGCGCCCCATAAGGAACTTTTTAAAAATGAGACTAACTAAGCAATTTTACTTAAAAATTATCCTCAAGGATTAATTAAGGAAGGATATGCAAATGGCTTTAGCCATGAGAATGTTCTCCCTGGGAAAATAATGGTAAAATAATCCTTAGATGGGCAATCGTGAGCTGCCGGGATAAGTGGTGATACCTTCATGTGACGGGATGTCATCATCCTTTAAAAATAATATTGAAGTTATACTGACTTCAACATGCATTCCTAACTTGTCATTGAGTAGAATAAAATACAGATGACCAAACAGTATGGAGTTAACCCAGTTTCTACAAGGAGATTTTAACAGTATGTGCATGTGGCAGCAGAGAGGAAGGAATACGTGAATGCATGTGGACACACGTGTACACATGTGTGTGTACATGTATCCAGGCACAAGTATGAATTTGAAAGGGATATAAGATCAGAATTTTTACAGAGTTTATCTCAGGGAAGTAAGAACTTCAGTCCTCTGTATTCTGTACATTCTGAATTTTTTATAATAAGCATGTAAACATATAAATATGTTATAAAACTTATAACCTGATAAAAATAAGTTAGGATAGCATCATCTACTTTAAGTTTCCTGATATTATAATTAAGGGAAATTGCAATGACCTCACCCAACATCTCTTTCCCCAATAAAACAGCAGGAAATACATTTATGAACTCCCAAATTCCTCCAGCCCCTGATCTTGAAGATTTATAGGATACATTAACAGCCAGGAAGAACCAGAAAAATAAAACTAAAACAGTAACAAAACACAAAGTTAATAAGGCAAGGATTAATAAACTCACACCTAACTTACATGGTTTTCTCTTACATCCAATCACAAGTTCCAGAAGCCTCTTATGCACAGCCACTCACCCATCTGAATTGTGAAAATGTTATCAACTCCCTACCTCTACCAGTGATGTAAGAATTACACACAAAGTACCATTTACCAATGGTTCAAAAAGTAGCCCCAAATATTTAGGGAGAAAAAAATGGTAAAACCACTTGTCATTTTTTGTTTTGCTCAATTTTTCCATTTACTAGAATATTCAGAACATCTGATTTGTGATTCAAGGGAGTCCCCTGTCACCATGGCTGTGATCGCTCACTTCTCACATCACAGTGTATGGAACTAAGACTTGTTTTGGATAAAGGAACATTCTGCCGTTCAGCACATTTATCGGAAAGACGATCCTTTTAAAGATGATGACACAAAATGAAAAACAGTAAATCCACGTGGCTGCTGGATAATGGTCATGTAAGGAAAATGATACACAAATAGCTAATGCTGGTGACAGGGAAACCGAACAAATTCCTTCAGCACACTGATACTCACTTGAGAACATGAGCATGACTCCGAAGGGGATAATCATCTGGTTAGTCTAATTTACGACGAGAACTTTGCTATAGTTACATATTTCAAATGGAGACTCAGGTTAATTGCTAATCGCAAATAACTATGCAAACATGCGGTATGCTGCTAAGAATCCCAAACTCCACGTTTTATTACAAGAAAAATATAGCATGTGTCTACTGGCTGCTGATTAGATTGTAAGTGATTAGTAGTGTCATCATCTGCCTTCCTAGAGAATAGTCTAGCACTAACTACGCAGACCCTTCTAAATGTGGCTAATACCTATCGTAATCTATTATCAGTGAACACAAAGATGGATGCAACAGGACGTTCACTGCATTGGAGTCAGCAGAAAGCAAAAAATGAGAGTCAAATGGTTCAAAAGTGGGAAAAGGATCAAATTGTTGTAAACCACCAGAAAATGAAAAATTATATAATATTTTAATGATCTTGGGAAATATTTAATGACAAAATACTAGCAAGATAAATCTACACATTTTGATCTTAATTTTGTAAGTGTGTGCATAAAACACAGAGACAAAAGACTAAAAAGAGACAGACCAAGCTGTTAATAGTAATTATCTCTGGGCAGTGAAATTACAGCTGGTTTTGTCCCATTCCCTAGTTTCTTCTAAGTTTTCTACACTGAACAGTAATGTCTTGCAGTTAAAAGGAAGAGCATGGATGCTTTTGGGGACTGATTTTTCAACGTCAAAGAGATGATGATACACAGGCAATGGCCCCCAGAAAAAGCACGCGCGGTTATTCTTCTGTCCAACCGAAAGGGGTGCACCTGTGTGTGTTCCCAGGTCCTCTCCTCTTCCACCCGTTCTAACCTGTCAACAAGCAAACACTCAGGATAAAAGCTCAACTTAGGAATAGGGTTGGTAAACCTGCCCCTGAAACACACATGATATTTTTTAATATACTTTTCTTTAAGAAAAAATAAAACTATGGCTACTCTGTCAAAATCAGTGAGGAAGGCCTATATCATGACCCCACATGAGTAAGGTCTCTCACCTGTCTCAGCCTCTTCCCATTGGCCTCCCCTCTCCCCACACCCCACCCACTAGGTTCAGGTCTGGGGGCCTTCTCTTTTCAGATCCTCCCAAGATCTCTCACCCCTCACAGGGAAGTTCAACTACAAAGTTCTGCCCCAGAACTTCACAAGGCAAACTCCTTATCATTCAGGCCTCAACTGGAACATCACCTCCTCGGAGAGGCCTTCCCTGACTCCCCCCCCAGGGAATGATATCTGGCTCCACTCCCTGCACACTGCCTATTGCAGACACTACATTCTTAAGAGCATTAACACCATCCAAAATTGTTGTGTGTCCTTGTTTGTTGGGCATGAGCATGGGCTCTGGCACTTATGTCCGCTATGAACCTGACAAAATTACCCAGCATGCTAAGTTTCCTCCGTGAACACCCCAGGGTTGCAAGTCACTAAGTGGCCCATAGTAAATGCTCAATAAATAGTCATTCTTTTTCAGTAATAAAAAATGGAACATTACATTTTAAATGAAAATTCACTGCATATTTCTGACCTGCCATAGAACCATTTTAAGAATTAAAGGTCAAGAAAGAGAAGACGTACTTTTTCCTCTTCTTCCCACTAAGTACAACTAAAAACACTGGACATTGTATGTAAAACAAATATGAGATGACTCTGAACGAGAGAGAAGACAGAACCATTAGGAACCTTGGGACCTGAGGATCAACGTGGCAATGAGTTCACTGGGTTTTCTTTTTGCCTCAGATATCCTAGATTGGGCTCTGGATAAAACAGGAGCCTGAAAACATTAACAGGCTCAAGACACAAAAAAGACCACCTCTCTCAAGCCAAGGACCAAGAAAGGGGCAGCCCAGAAAGATCTAAAACGTTCAAACAACAGCTACTCTACTCCAGCCCAACACCATGGGAAAGCATGGCCCCATCCCTATCAGCAAAGGGCAAGTGAGGAGCCCGGACTCTACCCTCACATAGCCAACAGGTATTCCCCCCTAGGCTATACCAGAAAAGAGCAAGTGGAGAGCTGGCGATACCACCCCAACCTGGCAGTAACAGCAGCCATTTGCCCCAACTCTGGTGTCACAGACCATGTGGGGAGCTGGGGCCTCCACCCATTTATAGCAGTAATGAGGTTCCCTTCCCTCTCCCTGCCAAGATGGCATCAAGAAGGAGAGTGGGAAGCCAGCATCTTTAGCACCAGGAATGAGGCTCACACCCCCACCTACAGTGCCGGGGGAGGCAGGACTGAAGAGCACTCCCCACTCCCAGCCAGGGGGCCATCAGAGGAGGCCTAGTGGAAAGTGTGGGCTCCCACCCACCCCAGCAGTAAGGAGGGGCTCTCCATGCCCTCCGGGTGCAACAGAATTCCACTGGAGAACCTGGATTTCCACCCAACATGGCGGGCACCAGACATCGCCCTCCTTTCTCTGCCAGTTCCATGTCAGAGAAGGCCTACTCAAACAGACTTAAATAAAATCCAGAGTCTTAAAACACAACATCCTAAATGTGTAATGGGCAGAGTTTCAGTTTTCCAAGATGAAAAGGTTCTAGAGTGAATATACTACCACTACTGTATACTTAAATAACTGTAAACTTAAAACTGGTAAAGATGGTCAATTCTGTATTATGTGATTTCCACAATAGATTTTTTTTCAGTACCAATACTAATCAAAATCAAATGATTACTTATCATTCAATACATTTCCATTGTTCAACCATTCATTTTGTTATAATATGTGGAATATTAGTTATATGTTAAAAAAGCAATTATAAAAATCCTATTAATCAGTGCATATTATTTTACTTCCTTTGTGAAATATCATGAAATCAATGATATTTCAATGAAATATGATAATCAATGAACTCAGTCCATGCCTGTCTGTGCTCAGGATGGGGAAAAAAACCCAACTGCTAAAACTCTTGGCCTCTCTTATCACAGTTTACACAGTAAAACTACTCAAGTGGCACTTTTCCTAATACAATGTAACAATACTTAATGACTTGGAAAATTTAATACCAAAAATTAGATACACAGACTATTGGAAAAAAATGTGTTTCTCTGAGGCTCCAACTCCTGAGGAGAATCTGAATCAGACTAATCAGTGTAAAGGTAAGGAGTTTACTCTCCATCTTGACTTTGACAGATCAAGTTTACTACATCAATCAGGTAATTCTTTTTTTTTTTAATGTTTTATTTATTTCTGAGAGAGAGACAGCATGAGCAGGGGAGGGTCAGAGAGAGAGGGAGACACAGAATCTGAAACAGGCTCCAGGCTCTGAGCTGTCAGCACAGAGCCCGACGCGGGGCTTGAACCCACGAACCATGAGATCATGACCTGAGCTGAAGTCAGACGCTTAACCGACTGAGCCACCCAGGCGCCCTCAGACAATTATTCTTAATTACTGACATTTCAACTTTTATTACAAAAACGAGAATTTAACATGCAGACCTCAACACAAAAGAACCATGGCAAAGAGTGTACGTAAGTAGCTCCATTCTACACTTGTTAGTGCCAGTACCTTCACTGTGTTCTCAAAACTCTAACAGCACAAGCATCTCCCCTCTAAAAACGGATAATTGGTCTTGTAAGTTTCAAGAACGCCACACACTACATTCTCCCTGTGAAGACTCATAATACACATGAGCATATAAAACACTGGGAAAGTCTGTAAAATTATAAAAATATCTCTTTTGCTTTGACTCCTAGCTTTCCAAACATGTATATACAACCATGGTCCACTTTTTCTACCTGGTAACACCTCACTCAACACTAACATTCTAGGACAGGGCTTCTCAAATCATAAAGTTCCCACCTAGAGATCTCATTAAAATGTGGACTCAGATTCAGCAGGCCCGAGTCGGGGCCACAGATCCAACCCCCTCCCAGCTGATACCCAGGCTTCTGCTTCATGGATCACTCTGTACAGGACCCAGAGAGAGAAGACACGTTGAGGAAGACTACAAGAGAGACTTCTTTATAGCCATGCAGTTTTGTGACCGGAACTGAATACTTAAAAACTCTACTGTACGTAAAATAAAGGAATATCAAAGGATTAGAAGGAAACGAAGTTGAAAACAGGAGAAAAGGAACTGTCCAGGTGCTCTGTGTTAGCCGAGTATGAGACAAGTCCAAGTAAGCAGGGGACAGAAAGGGACCCTCCCCACAGAAGACAAAACACATGGGGGAAGAAACAGGGGCTGAGGAGGAGGGGCATAAAAAATATTATCATAGAAGAAAGACTCATAAATTTTCTAATGTTCCATTACAAAAATGGGATACACAGGAAGAGCCATTTACTGGATTTCGATTTTAATCACTAAAACACTCTTGCAGTATCTTCAGATGAACGGCCTGTGGTACAGAGATTTGGCAAAGTTCAAAAAGGTCCCCTGAGATGAAAAATAAATTCTACAGAGATGATATTACTTGTTTTCTCCTGCAATTGTAACGATTCAACAACAATTTTTAAAGTACAGTAATAGGTGAAATCTAAGTCAAACCTTTTCCTGGATTAGCCTCTGAAGATGAATCCCGCAAGACAGCATGGAGGTGAATAAGGTCAACATGTACTGCTGAACTTTGCAGATGGCTGAGGCCAGGGAGTTTATCACTGAGTTCAGTCCCACCTTCTCAATAACATTCTGGAAGGCAGTAGGAGAATGGCGAGTGATTCTACACAAGGCCTGCAAAGACAAGAGAACAGATCTGTCAGACAACTCCAAGTGCATTAGCCAGGCCTTGGAACGATAACGCGCTTCTGTGTAAAGGAGTAGAGGATGCTTATCTTGCTCCTTTATTACTTATTTTGGCCTAAGAAAGTCATAAAATTTCAGCATATTTAAACATAAAACAATAATTCAGACATCCATAAAAGCTAAAGTTGTTATAAGATGTAAGAGACTCTTATGATAAGTAATGCAAAGTATAAAGTGTTAACTGAAATGACAAACTAATTTATAAGACGGTATAGAAAACCTTCCCTTGAAGTGACAAAAAAAAAAAATCAAGCGCCTTCTTTTTGCACTCAGCTAAGGCGTGAAAAAACAGCCACGAAAATAAACATCTACATTCATTGTTTAGCATGTGAAAAATGATTATCTCAGAATATCTGAACACTATAACATTTAATTCTCCCAAAAACATAAGAAAGGTATTATTATTAACCTATTTTATAGACAATAGAACTAAGGCACAAAACATTTAAGTTACTTGCCCAAAGGCATAGAGCTGGTAAGGGGCAAAGCTAGAATTCAAACCAAGATAATCAGACATCTCAGCTTTTCCTAACTTGCTCACAAACTGGTAGAGATGAGACATAATTAATAAAGTAATAGAATTTAATGAGTGCTATAACAGACGTGAGTTCACTGAATTATGCTTGGAAGAGAAGGTAAAGCAATCAACAATGGAAGACAATCTTGAGCCAGTTTTTGAGGGGTAAGTGGGAAGTGAAACAAGTAGAAAAGTAAGTTCTAGTCAGGACCTAAAAGTGAGTATAAAAATCCTTGAAGAGAATACAGGCAGTAATTTCTCCAATAACAGACAAAGCAACATTTTTGTAGATGCGTCTCCTGAGGCAAAAGAAACAAAAGGAAAAATAAACTGTTGGGACTACATCAAAATAAAAAGTTTCTGCACAGTGAATGAAACGATCAATTAAAAAAAAAAAAACCTATGTATGGAAAAAGATCCTTGCCAATGACATCTCTGATTAAGGGTTAGTATTCAAAACATATAAAAAACAGCAGGCAAACAACAAATAAACTAAAAAATGGCCAGAAGACATGAACAGATACATCTCCAAAGAAAACATCCAGATGGCCAACAGTCACATGAAAAGATGCTCAACTTCAATCATCATCAGGGAACTGCAAGTCAAAACCACAATGAGCTATCACCTCACACCTGTCAGAATGGCAAAAATCAAAACTACAAGAAAAAACAGGAGCAGGCAAGGATGTGGAGAAAAAAGGAACCTTCTTGCAATGTTGGTGGAAATGCAAAATGGTGCAGCCACTGTGGAAAACTGTATGGAGGTGCCTCAGAAAGCTAAAAATAGAACTACATTATGATATAGTAATCACTCTATTGGGTATTTACCCAAAGAATACAAAACACTAATTCAAAGGGATACATGCACCTCTAAGTTGATTATAGCATTATTTTGCAACAGGCAAGATATGGAAGCAAACCAAGTGTCCTGACTGATGAATGGATAAAGAAGATTTGGTACACACACACACACACACACACACACACACACACACACACACACACAGAGAGAGCGTGCACGCGCAAGCGGGGAATATTATTCAGTCATTAAAAAGAGTGAAATTTTGCCACTTGAAATGACATGGACAGAGCTAGAGAGTATAATCCTAAGCAAAGTAAGCCAGTTAGAGAAAGACAAATTCCATAAGATATCACTCATATGTAGAATTTAAGAAACAAAACAAATCAGCAAAGGGAAACAAAAAAGGAAAGAATGACAACCAAGAACAGATTATTTTTTTTTACAAATAGTTTATTGTCAAGTTGGTTTCCATATAACATCCAGTGCTCATCCCCACAAGTGCCCTCCTCCATGCCCACCACCCCCCCACACACACCCATCAGTCCTGTTTGTTCTCAACATACAAGAGTCTCTAATGGGTGTCTCCCTCCCTCTCCCCCCCTATTTCCCCCTTTCTTCTCCCCCATGGTCCTCCGTTAAGTTCCTCCTACTCCTCCTATACATGCAAACATATGGTATCTGTCCTTCTCTGCCTGACTTATTTCACTCAGCATAACAGCCTCAAGGTCCATCCATGTTGCTACACATGGCCAGATTTCATTCTTTCTCNGGATGGTGATACCTCCCATTTTGGTAATTTCTTCTTCAATATGACTTTGGCTATTAAGGGTCTTTTGTGATTCCAAACAAATTTTAGGATAGTTTGTTCTAGTTTTGAGAAGTATGCTGGTGTAATTTTGATTGGGATTGCATTGAATGTGTAGATTGCTTTGGGTAGTAAGGACATTTTAACTATATTTATTCTTCCAATCCATGAGCANTTTGATAAGTGATTCGATTTCCTCACTTGTTATGAGTCCGTTCAGGTTTTCTATCTCTTCCAGTGTGAATTTTGGTAGTGCATGTGTGTTTAGGAATTTGTCCATTTCTTCTATGCTGTCCAGTTTGTTGGCATATAGTTTTTCATAGTATTCCCTGATAATTGCTCAGATTTCTGAGGGGTTGNCTGTTTTGGAATAGCTTGAGAAGAATGGGTAATAATTCTGTTTTAAATATCTGGTAGAATTCCCCAGGGAAGCACCTGGCCCAGAGCTCTTATTTGTTGGGAGATTTTTGATAAGTGATTCGATTTCCTCACTTGTTATGAGTCCGTTCAGGTTTTCTATCTCTTCCAGTGTGAATTTTGGTAGTGCATGTGTGTTTAGGAATTTGTCCATTTCTTCTATGCTGTCCAGTTTGTTGGCATATAGTTTTTCATAGTATTCCCTGATAATTGCTCAGATTTCTGAGGGGTTGGTTGTAATCAGTCCGTTTTCATTCATGATTTTGTCTATTTGAGTGCTCTCTTTTTCTTTTTGAGAAACATGGCTAGAGGTTTGTTAATTTTGTTTATTTTTTCAAAAAAAAACAACTCTTGGTTTCATTGATCTGTTCAACCATTTCTTTGGTTTCTATATGATTTATTTCTGCCCTGATTTGTATTATTTCTCTTCTCCTACTGGGTTTCGGGTGCTCTTGTTGTTCTCCCCCTAGCTGCTTTAGGTGCACTTTTAGATTTTGCACTTGCGCTTTTTCTAATTTCTTGAAATAAGCCTGGAGTGCAATGTACTTTCCTCTTAGGACTGCTTTCGCCACATCCCATAGGGTTTGGATTGTTGTATTCTCATTTTCATTTGTTTCCATATATTTTTTAATTTCTTCTCTAATTGCCTGATTGGCCCATCCATCCTTTAGTAGGGTGTTCTTTAGCCTCCATGTTTGTGGGGGTTTTCCACACTTCTTCCTGTGATTGATTTCGAGTTTCATAGCATTGTGATCTGAAAGTGTGCATGGTATGATCTCAATTCTTTTGTATTTATTGAGGGCTGCTTTATGTCCCAATATGTGATCTATCTTGGAGAATGTGCCATGCACACTTGAGAAGAATGTGAATTTCATAGCCTCAGGATGTAGAGTGTTAAATTTATCTGTCAAATCCATCTGGCCCAATGTGTCATTTAAGTCCATTGTGTCTATATTGATTTTCTATCTAGTTGATCTGTCCACTGCTGTAAGTGGGGTATTAAAGTCCCCTTCTATTAGCACGTTCTTATCGATAAAACCGTTTCTGTTTGTGATTGTTTTATGTATTCAGGTGCTCCCATGTAACGCCTTTCTTCATCCCTTGTTACTGTCTTTACTTTAAATACCAGTTTGTCTGATATAAGTATAGCTACTCCAGCTTTTTTTTTTTTTTTTTACTTCCTGTAGCATGATGGATATTTCTCCATCCCCTTACTTTCAATCTAAGGGTGTCCTCCTGTCGAAAATGAGTTTCTTGTAGACAGCAAATAGATGGATTTTTTTTTTTTTTATCCATTCTGCTACCCTATGTCTTTTGATTGGGACATTCAGTCCATTTACATTCAGTGTTATTATTGAAATATATGGGTTCAGAGTCATTGTGTTATTTGTGGGGTTCATGCTTGTGGTGTGTCTCTATCATCTTACATTCCTTGTAACATTTCCCTCATAGAATCCCCCTCAGGATTTCTTGTAGAGCTAGCTTAGTGGTGACAAATTCTTTCAATCTTTGTTTATTTGGAAAAACATTTATCTCTCCTTCTATTCTGAATGACAGGCTTGCTGGATAGAGGAGTCTTGGCTGCATATCTTTTCTGTTCACCACATGTAGATCTCCTGCCATTCCTTTCTGGTTTGCTAAGTTTCAGTAGATAGGTCTGTCACCACTCTGATAGGTTTCCCTTTGTATGTTAGGGCCCTTTTCTCCATAGCTGCTTTCAGAATTCTCTCTTTGTCATTATATTTTGCAATTTTCACTATGATATGTCCTGCAGAAGATCGATTCAAATTACGTCTGAGAGGAGTCCTCTGTGACTCCAAGACATAGACTCTTAACTATACAGAACACACTGACGGCTGCCCGAGGTGGGGGTGGGGAGGAATTAAAGAGCACCCCTATCATGATGAGCTCTGAGTGATATATAGAATAGCGGAATCACTATATTGTACATCTGCAACTAGTACAACAGCATATGTGAACTGTATGTATACTGTCTTCTAGCCAGAGAGAGGAGAACATGTGCTCACATGGAGACACGGGGATGCAGAGCATGTTTTAAGAAGTGGAGGTTGATGCTGTGATAACATACTTCAGGTGGAGAAGGAAAAGCAGACAGTAGGAAAGGGGAAAATGTGATGGTTCCCTGGAAGAGCAAGCTGAAGCCAGAGTTGCTCAACTAAACCAGGAGTTTTGAATTTTGTGCCATAAGCAACCAAGGGGAAGACCTCAAAGGTTTATGCAAAAAAAGGATGGTCATATTCTGTGCATATATGGGAGACTACAAAGAGAAATAAACTTAAGCCAGAAACAGTTTTACAAAAGCATTCATTGTAATTAATGTCCTGTAATCTCCTTCTTCCTGATTTATATTTTAAACAGATCCATAACCTTGACTGATAATGTTGCACATATACCTTGATCAATACTGAAAAGACTAAATAGAAAAATGGTTAGAAATATGTCAAAAGAAAAAGATAAAAACTTCAAAAATATTTCCAACTTCTTGAAAATCTCAGGGAAAAAATTAAACATTTTTTCTACCTCCAAAAATGAACTTCCTTTAAAAGTTATTCCTATTGATAAAATAGGAAAACAAGTGTTGTTTAGTATAAACTCAATCTTCCACCAAAATGAATAGTTTAAAGTAAATATATTTACTCAGTGTTAAACCTTACTTCTAATCCTCATGAAAATGCTAATGTGACCTTATTATAACCAGAAAGGGAAAGATAATACAACTAGGAACCATGAACATCTAGAGGGACCCTCTCCAAAAGCTGTCTCCTGGGGGTGGGACTGGGAGGTAAGAAGCGGAGAAAAGACAAGAAAGTCTTTACCCTTTTACATATGTGCTGTTCAAAGTTTTTAAATAAATGCATATTATTATATAATAATTTCCAATTATGTTCTGATGCCATTACTGTATTAGGTATTTTATAGTTACAGGGAATAAACATTGAAGGAAAGTTTGCATTATTAATAATGAGTATTTACTACGGTAGCTGAAATTACAAACGCACTGAAAATGGAGCATCTGCAAAGCACTAAGAACATACTGTTCTGCTGAAACAAATTATCATACGGGACCATCATCACTGACAACTGAAAACAGGATCTCAAAGATATATCTGTATCCCCATGCTCACTGCAGCCTTACTGACAATATCCAAGACATGGAAACAACTTAAGTGTCCATCACTGGATGAATGGATAAAGAAGATGTGGTATATATGTAACATATATATACAATGGAATACTATTCAGCCATGAGAAAAAAAAGGAAATTCTGCCATTTGCAACAACATGGGTAGACCTTTAAGGCCATATGCTAAGTGAGATAAACCAGAGAAAGACTGATACTGTAGAATATCTAAGTACTTACATATGGAATCTTAAGAAGCTGAGCTCATAGAAACAGACTGGAATGGTGGCTACCAGGGAGTTTAGGGAATACAGAAGATGGGAAAATGTTGGTCAACAAGTACAAACTTCCAGTTTCACGGTGAGTAAATTCCGGGAATCTAATGTACATCATGGTGATTCCAGCTCATAAAATTGTTGTATATATGTGAATGTTGTTAAGAGAATAAATTGTAAATGTCCTCACCACAAAAAAGAAATGCTAATCATGTGATGTGATGCAGGGGTTAGCTAACCCTATGGTGGTAATCACTTTGCAATGTACACATGTATCAAACCAACACGTGGTACATCTTAAACTTACAGTGTTATGTCAATGACATCTCAATAAAGTTAGAAAACATAACAATAATCACTGACTATTTCAAACATATATCAGGGATCTGTATTCATTTACAGATAGCCATATCAGATTGAAATACTCGGAAAAAAAAAATCAAACTCTACTTTGGACACCTTTCAAATTGTATTTCAGTCTCTCCTCTTCTTCCCATAGGAGTTATGGATGGCTAAGTTAGGCATGATGGTTTGGAAACCATTAAAGCACATTTGGGCTTTTGAAGTCTAAAGCCCAAATTGTGTATTTTTCAGTAGAAAGTAGCAACTAATATCTGAAAACAAGAATATGAAAAATGAATTCACTAAAAACAAATCTCTCTGATTCCAGAACATGAAAATTTTTAAAACTCATTTAGGAGTTCCTGGGTGGCTCAGTGGATTAAGCATCCAACTCTTGATTTCAGCTCAGGTCATGATTTCACAGTGGTTCATGAGATCCAGCCCTATGTCAGGCTACACACTCACAGTGCAGAGGCTGCTTGGGATTCTCCCTCTCTCCATCTCTCTCTGCCCCTACCCTGCTTGTACAGCTGCATGCTTGCACTCACTCTTTCTCAAAATAAATAAACTTAAAAAATAACTCATTTATAAGGTATCTAAGAAGACTGCTGTATAAAATCAAAACAGAATTATTTCATTATTTAATCCAAGACTTAAAAAATTTTTTTAAGTTTATTTATTTCCTCACAGAGAGGATGAAAACCTGGGCAGGCTCCATGTTGTCATCATGGAGACTGACACAGGGCTCCATCTCATGAACTGTGAGATCATGACCTGAGCCAAAATCAGGAGCTGGACAGGTCACCAACTGAGCCACGCAGGTGGCCCAAAAGAGCATGTTAAATGGAGTCCCTAAGGGTCATGTTACAATCAGAACTTTTGAGCAAAATTAAGAGTTCTCCCAAAAGAGACCTCAAGACACAAAAGACTGTCATTGGCATTTTAAAAATTGTTAGAGCAGCTCTCACAGCAAAATGGACTTTCTATCAGTACAAAATCCCTACATGATCATAACGAGGACATTTCTTGATAAAAGATTTGTCCAGACTACTTCTAAATGTATTCAAACCAATATGAGAGCAACTAGAAAGTCTCATCTTCAGAATGCCGCTCGGAAGTCTAACAGACTTTCCATTTTAAAAAGCTCATGCAGACAATAACCTTTAACCCTCCACTTCTGGATATCAAACACAGTTGAGAGCTTCATGGGGGCTCAATAACACATTAGTGCTTGTATTTTCTGAATCAAAAAAAATCAAATCTCAAGTGTGATCTTCAGTGATCCGGTTTTGAAATATTTACTTATTAAAATAGTGCTTGAGACTATATTTCAAAACTGGGGAAAAAACACTTCTAGTCCAAATTCACTTCAAAAGTGTGCTTCAAAAAGAACATGGTGTTACCTCCAGAATTCCTGAAAGTCTATATCATAAAAGCAATTTCTAAGAAATAGACTAAGTCACAAGTGGAGGCCACATATCTATTATAAACATGGACAGAATCACCGTGGAATAAAAGCTTTAAAAACCATTTCTAGTTTGTCTTTTGTTTTTGGCATTTTTTTTTGTTGTTGTTTTGTTTTGTTTTTTGTATGTCCTATCAAAATTACCTTGGGAGCTTTTCTAAACCACACACACTCTCATCTGATTCCTAAGAGGTCTTAAGATAGATCAGAATAGGGGCAGGGAGTGTATGAAGTGGAGGAAGTAGTCAGTATTGCTTGAAAAAGCTTCCTGCCAACTCCGGTGAAAACCATATGCTGTAAAACTCTTTACTTTTTACCCTCTTCCTCTCAGCCCATCAGTAATTATGCTTACCCCAGTTCTCTCTCTCCTAGCGGCCATCTTACTTGATCTAATCTACAGGCCTCTCTGATTCCCACTATAGTTAACAGATTCCCTGGAACCCTAATAATTCTAGTGTTCATTTTTATCCACTCAATACATTTCCTAAGGCAGGTCCACTCTACCCAATAACCAATCCCTAAGCCAAAGTGGCATTCCTGAGTGGGAAGGAGAAATTCACCATCTTTCACTCCACAGGAAATGGGTATTTTACAAGAGCTACAAGGGATAGAACTGCCTGGAGCTTTGTTAACTTGCAGATTACTGAGCCTTTCCCCCCAGAGAGTCAGTCCTATTCAGCAGGTCTGGGGCAGGGGCCAAAAACCTGTATTTCTAACAAGATCCCAGGTGATATTGATGCTGTTGGTCTGGGGACCACATTGGTATAGGGGAATCTATGGGACCAAGAGATGACCGGGAGAAATGGGTAAGAAAATCAGTGACAAAGGCAGCAGACACAAACTGTTACAAGCAGACAGGTAGCAGATCGGCACGCGAACACTGAGCACCTCTGCTCTCTAGCCAGGGCTCAGGCATTCCTCTGGTTAATAGGGACCTACCTAGTACCCATCACTCAGTACCCATCAGCACTTCCATGTGTTCAGGAAGAGAACAAAAGGAAAAGGGCTCCTACTTTCCAGGAGTAATGCTAATAGGAAAAATCGTGTTCATATACATTACATAAATAGATCTACAGTCATTGCTATAAGCAAAAATACAAAGAGATTTGAGGGGCCAGGAGATGTGCTACCAGAGGGGTGCCTGGGTGGCTCAGTCTTAAGGTCATGATCTCACGATTCATGAGGTCAAGCCTCCCATCAGACTCTGCTGACAGCTCAGAGCCTGGCGCCTGCGTTGGATTCCTTGTCTCGCTCCCTGTCTGCCCCTCCCTGACTCAGGCATGTGTGTGTGCTCTCTCTCAAAAATTAAGAAACATTAAAAAAATTAAGCTGATACTTGAAAGATGAAGGCTCAGCCATGTGAAAAGAGCATCCAGGCATAGGGAATAGCAAGGGGGAAAGTCCTGAGGCAGAAAATGCTTGGAAATTCTAGAAAATGTCAGAACAAAGTGGTTGAAGCAGAGAGAGTGAGAAAATGAGCTTTTGGAGGTATGACCAAAAAAAAAAAAAAAAACAAAACAAAAAATAGACACGGGCCAAACCATCTAAGATCTTAAAGGTTATGATAACAATTCTCATCTCTAGCACCAAGTGAGTACATTAACCTTCAGCGCATATTCCTAAGAGAATCTGGAAAAGGAGAGGAGAAGGGGAGCTCAGCCCTGTAAGGTATGCTGAGGGGGAATCGAGTGTCCCTGCTAGGAATCTGTGTGAAGGGTCTTCAGAAAGTGTATTTTCAGTTCCTGTAAACTCAGTCTTTAATAAATCACCGTGGAAATCTGTTTATGGGGCAGAACCAATCTTAAGATTATGTTATTAGAAAAACTTTGTTTCAGGATTCCCCAACAGTGATCTCGTACTGTATCCCACACACATTTATTACTAGCAGAACCTTTCTGAACTCTTTCCTCTGGTCCCCACAGTACAGAGGCATGTTTAATGTTATTAAACACCTACTCACGATGTGGAGGCGAAGGCCCCCTCTCAACCTCTGGAGGAAAACTCCTAAAGTGTCATCAAAGACCAGACTTCAAACAGAGAGACAAACAAGATGCAGCCGTGGCTTTAGAGCAGTTCATAATCAATAAGGAATTATAATCCAATAAGCTAAGATAACTAATTCATGTAGCAAAATGTGTTACCTGCTTAAATAACTAACATTGCCCTGAAAGGGAAAGCGCTCACCAATTTGGAACTTCTACTTGTGCCGATCCTTTAGGGAAAATGGTGGAAAGCTGTTGGAATGTTTCAGCAGCCGAGAGAGGGGAGACGTGATTGCATGAAGTGCACTCTGCGTGGACAGTGATGTCGGTGGGGCAGCCTGACCACGGGCAGGCCAGTGAGGAGGTCGCCGCAGAGAAAGACGGTGGCACCTGGACTATGGCAGGAGCAGCACAGCTGCAGAGAGAGGTAGACGGGGCCAGACAGACTTCAGAATGAGCACCCCGGGACAGGCTCAGTAGCCGCATGAGAGCAGTGAGGTGGAAGGAATTAAGGGCACGGAAAGTATGAAAAATGACACCTCGCCCTTCGTTTCCCCTAATCCACCTCCTCTCACCTTCCCCTCCTGAGGTGAGGGGGCAACCGTGCCCGAGTGGCAGTGGCAAGGAAGACAGAGGATGATACAGCAAAGGTGGCCAGACGGGATGGAGCCCTGAATTTGCTGACTGAACCAATCAGTACAGGTACAGAGAACAAGAGAAACCAGGTTGGTCTCTGAGAAGGGATTTACAAACGTGGAAAGTCAGAAGGCCAGAAGGAATCTTACAGGATTGGATTAAAATTGGAGGTGTCGATACGAATGCATGAGTTTTGTTCCAAATATGTACAATGATACACACACACACACACACACACACACACACACACAGGCATTTATAAATGTATGTGTGTCTGGATAGGATTTTTTCTAACTCTGAATATTAAGAAGGTCTAGAAGCAAAGACACCCAAAAGCGAGAAGCACAAAGACCACGCCGATCCTGTCTTCTAAATACCACAGGTTCCCTGAAGAAACGACGGAGTCCAGAGCTAGCGGAGAGGAAGGACATGTTAACCCAGAACATCGTGTGGTGTCAGAAGATAACCACATGCTCAAACAATGACAGAATGAGGTCCATGGAACACAGAAGCCAGCTTGAAGGGATCACAGTGGCCAGATCTAGGATGACTTCAGCATCCAAACAAATAATAATACAAATAATAATAGGAGCAGTAGAATCACATTAAGAGCCACTGAATAGTTCTTCATCATAATAATGGTAGAAATACACACATACATGTGGGAGGAGGGAAGGAGCTTCCTTACAATATAGCACCAACCAGTACCAATGGCCTGTTTTCCACAGCCTGTGAGGTATACAGTAAGAATGGTTTTTACATTTCTAAAGGGTTGTAGAAAACAAAAGAGAAAGAATGTGTAACAGAGACTATACGTGGCCTGCAAAGCCTAAGATATTTATTATCTGGCCCTTATATTATAGAACACGTGTGCCAACTTCCAACGGAGGAGAAATACAGACAGCCGGTCGTCACATGGCAGCCCTCACAGCCTGGCTACAGGCCGTCCTCCTCAGCGGTGCTCAGGAGGTTTCATGAGGAAGCACCACACACACAGGTGGACACCCCCCTACAAAATAAAAGCCCTATAGTCTTTAAAACTGTCAAGGACATGAAGTACAACAAGACTGAGGGACTATTTCATACTGGAGGTGGTTAAAGAGATAGGAAAACCATACGAAATGCAGGATATCAAATAGGAGCCTGGCTCAAAGCTAAGCGAGAATGTTAGGGGACAACTTGCAAAACTTCAGTGAAAAATTAATGATTCAGAAGAGTGCTAAGAACAAAATATAAGAGGGGCACCTGGCTGGCTCAGTTGGTTAAGCGTGCAGCTCCGGATTTTGGCTCAGGTCATGATCTCACAGTTTGTGGGATGGAGCCCCACACGGGCTCTGTGCTGACAGTGCAGATCCTGCTTGGGATTTTCTCTCTCTCCCTCTCTCTGCCCCTCTCCCGCTTGTGCACTCTCTCTCAAAAAGTAAAAAGTACATATACATATATGTACATACACACACACACACACACACACACACACACACGTATATATGAACCCCAAAATCAAAGTGCGAAATTTAATGGCTCAGGTAAAGAAAGGGCTAGAAGGTACACAACTTTGGTGGGAACTGGAAACAACTTCACCAAGAAAAGAAACCACGCTTGAGTATAAAGATGAAAATGACAGGAACCCAATAGAAAATGACAGAAAATGACAGAATAGAATAGAAATGAACAGAATAGAATAGAAAATGACAGAAAAATTAAGAGGAGCACCTGGGCGGCTCAGTCGGTTAAGTGTCCAACTCTGGATTTCAGCTAAGATCATTATCTCGCGGTTCATGAGTTCAAGCCCTTCATCAGGCTCTGTGCTGACAGCTCAGGGCCTGGAGCCTGCTTCAGATTCTGTGTCTCCCTCTCTCTCTGCCCCTCCCCGACTCATTCTCTCTCTCAAAAATAAATAAATGTTAATAATAATAATACTAAAAGAAAATAACATAAACCCAATTAAAGGAAGACATTTTCTTTTAAGGTCCAGGACGAAAATGGATGTTCTAAGATTCCTATAGGCCTTGAGGAAGTTTACTGATAGACTGTGCAAACTCTTTCTGACAATCTTTATGTAAATACTAATACCATAATTAGGATTCTTTTCTGTCATTTCGAAATCATATGGCTCCAGAAGCGTGTGTGTGTGTGTGTGTGTGTGTGTGTGTGTGTGTGTGTGTGTGTGAAAGACAGACAGATGCTACATATCCTTTGCTTAATGATATTCAGTAAGCAGAAGTGTTAGCCCTTACTCTTCAAAATTACATAGGTCAATTTAAGATAAGAACTGGAAAATCTCCATAAATATCCTCAGGATTTAGCAACATGAAAGTCAGTGGTGATCTTAGCAAGATCAGCCTCTGTACCATTTTAGGACAGATACCACATTGGGTTAAAGAGGAAACGGGCTAGAAAGGAGTAATAGATTGTAACAGTAACTCTTTTTTTATTATTTTATTTTTTAAATGTTAATTTTTGAAGGAGAAAGAGATAGAGCGTGGGTGAGGGAGAGGTAGAAAGAAAGGGAGACACAGAATCCGAAGCAGGCTCCACGCTCTAAGCTGTCAGCATAGAGCCTGACAGGGGCTCAAACTCACAAGCTGTGAGATCATGACCTCAGCCGAAGTTGGACACTTAACCAACTGAGCCACCCAGGTGTCTCTGTAGCAATTACTCTTAAAAGAAGTATGGCCATGAAGGGAGATATGCAGTCCATAGACACTTCGGTGTGTGTGTGTGTGTGTGTGTGTGTGTGTGTGTGTGTGTATTTTTTTTATTTTTTACCAGGGTAAAGAATACATGAATGCTAATTAGAAGGATCTAGTAGAGAAGAGGGTTAAAGATTTAGGAAAAACGGGCGCCCAGGTAGCTCAGTCGGTAAAGCATCAACTTTGGCTCAGGTCATTATCTCACACACTGTTCATGAGATCGAGTCCCACATCAGGCCCTGTACTGAGAGCTCAGAGCCTGGAGCCTGCTTCAGATTCTGTGTCTCCCTCTCTCTCTACCCCCTTCCTCCCTCTCTCTCTCTCTCTCAAAAATGAATAAACATTTTTAAAAATCATAAATAAAAAGATTTAGGAAAGAAGAAAAATAACTATTTGAGTGAGATTCCCAAGGAGGGAACAGGAAGATCTGAAGAAACATGGCGAGGTTGGTCTCTGCAGAAGAGACAGCTCATCAAGTGTAACAGGAGGGAAGACAGCACAGGTGTAGATGTAAACAGGTCTACAGACATGGCAGACATACACTGGGATAATTACCACTGGAGCTCGATATTCTCTGGGAAGAATGAGGGAAAGTCATGTACTGAGGATGCAAGAGAAAAATGTAGGTTGGAGGCTGAAGGAAAGAGAACAAGGGACAAAAGGGAAAGTGCAAGAATGAGCAGGAAACAGAAAGATGAAACCCGTGATCAAAAAGAGTATTTTCATAAATCACGTGAGCAAGGGTTGTATTTGTTCAACAGACTATTAAATTGATACAACCCTGTTAACACATCTCCATACATAATTATCTTTTATACCAAGTCAGTACAACCATGTGTGCAAAGAAGCAGACAACCAATCAAAATATAAAAGCTGCAAAACCACAGATGCCTGAACATTAACATGAACCCACTTTATAATTAATTCATGATAAATGCATTTAGCAGAAAATCTGAAAGAGGAAGCTAACAGGAAAAGTCGGGAACACTAAATATAAACCAAAACAAATGCTGTACCCTACCCACTAGCGCTCCCGAATAATTTTTAAACTGATACGGTCGTACAAGGTCCTACTAGAATTTCCCACCGGTCCCAAGGTTTTCTGGCCCCCGTTTTGAAATTTGCTTTAGGAGAAAATTATTGTTCTCACTAAATACATTATTCTGATATTTCTGTGTCCTACTTATCCAGTGAGATTTCCTCTGTTTCTGGCACAATTCTTCAAACTTGGTGTTTAAATATACCCAGATATATCCCTAAAAGATGCTCTTACCGATATTGCTGTTATCCTGAGAGAATCAACAGTGGAATGTCTGAATAAGTACCATAAAATGGGTCCAATTTCTCCTGTAATAAAGCCCTGGGCCTGAGCAGAAAAGGTAGTGCAGACATTTTCAATAGTCTTTGCTGCCAGGTGATTCACAACACGTTCTTCCTAGAGAATGAGAGAGAAGAAGAAAAGGGGGTTATTTAGTAAGAGATATATGCATCCATGAAATTTCTACATAACCACTGCAGATAAAGGCCTGATGTCAGGAGTGTTTCATCTGCCCCTGCGTGTTTTATGTATTTTGGTAGGTGTGATCATTCTTTTAGGCTATTATGAAATTATTACACTTTAATCACTAAACCAATTTCATCATTTCATCTCTAAAACCTAGCATAACAGAATTTTAACATATTTTAATAAAGAGGCTGACTCTGGGAAACGGTATGGAGGTTCTTCAGAAAGTTAAAAACAGAACTACCTGTGATCCAGCAATTGCACTACTAAGTATTTACTTCCAGGATACAAAAATAGTGATTCAGAGGAATACATGTATCCCCATATTTATAATAGCATTATCAAGAATAGCCAATTTGTGGAAAAAGCCCAAATGTCCATAGACTGATGAATGGATAAAGAAGATGTGATATGTATACATACACAAACACACACACTGCAAAATAACTCATCCATCAAAAAGAATGAAATCTTGCCATGTGCAATAATGTGGATGAAGCTAGAGAGTATAATGCTAAGCTAAATAAGTCAGTCAGAGAAAGACAAATGCCATATGATTTCACTCCTATGTGGAATTCAAGAAACAAAACAGATGAACATGGTGGGGGTAGGGACAAGGGGTTAAACCATGAGACTGGTTTATAGGGAACAAACTGAGGTTACCAGAGAGGAGGTGGTCAGGGAGATAGGTGAAATAGGTGATGAGGATTAAGGAGTACACTTGTGATGAGCACTAGGTGTTGCATGGAAGTGATGAATCACTAAATTCTACACCTCAAACTAATATTACACTGTATGTTAACTAACTGGAATTTAAATTAAAACTTTAAAAAAATTTTTTTTGGGGGGCGCCTGGGTGGCTTAGTCGGTTAAGCGTCCGACTTTCGCTTAGGTCATGATCTCGCGGTTCGTGGGTTCGAGCCCCACGTTGGGCTCTGTGCTGACAGAACCTGGAGGCTGTTTCAGATTCTGTACCTCCTTCTCTCTGACCCTCCCTTGCTCACGCTGTCTCTCTCTCTCTCTCTCCTAGAAATAACTAAAAAATATATTTAAAAAAAAATTTTTAAGGCTGAAATAATCTGAAAAATACACAATAGGAGCATAGTATAAAAATGAAAGATAATTTTAAAATCTAAAGGATTATGCAGAACAATCCTCAGGAATCACTAAGGGCTGGGAATAATTAGTGTAGCAATCAGCCAAAGACCATTCAAAATACAAGGCAATGTCCCAAAAAAGTTATTGTCTCGATGGTGTGACATGAGACTAAAGGCTATTCCAGATTGTCCTAACAATGCTTAAAAGCTAGCCTCTAAAAGGATCAAACTGTTTCCATGTAACTTAAATGAGCTGAAGAAAAAATACAAAACTTTTTTTAACAACTTTAAAATTATTTAAAATAAACTTTTTTTAAAAAGAATACAACACTCCTAACAATATGAAAAGCACAATGTCCGACATCCACTTAACATGGCCACACATGCAAAAAAGCAGAAAAACAGGATTCCTAGGAAGAAAACCCAATCAGTAAAATGACACAGATGACAGACTAAGAAGAAAAGTATATTAAAATGGCCACTATAGTCTATATACTCAAGAAAGAAGAAGAAAGCATAAGCATGATAAAAAGTGTAATACGGGTGATGGGTGGCTCAGTTGGTTAAGCATTCAGCTCTCAACTTTGACTCAGGTCATGATCCCAGGGTTGTGGGATGGAGCCCCACCTCAGGCTTCACACTGACAGTGCTTGGGACCCTCTCTCTTCCCTCTCCCCCTATGCGTGCACACTCTCTCTCAAAATAAATAAACTTTTAAGAAAGTGAAATAGAAGATACAAAAATGGCCCAAAAGGCTAGAAATTAGTCTAAAAATGAAAAATACACTGAGCCGGATTAACCGATTAGACTCTGCAGATCCAATGGTTAATGAACTTGAAGACATGGCAATTCGCAATTAAAACTACCCAAAATAAACACAGAATGAAAAGGGGGGAAAAATAGAACAGAGCATCAAAGCATCAGTGAACCATACAGGACAACTTCAAACAACCTAATGTATGTGCGATGAAAATCCCAAAGGTGACAGGAGTGGAGGAAGGTTGAAATAATGGCCGAAAATTTTTTAATTCTTAAAAACTGGTAACTGTCAATTTAAGAAATTCAACGAACCTCAAGTAGGAAGGAACAACAACAAGAACAAAAATCACACCAAGGCACATCATAATCAAACTGCTAAAATGCAGTACTGAAGAGAAACACTTAACCGCAGCTAGAGGAAAAAGACACATTATGTAGAGAGGAAGGAAGATAAGGATGACAGGAAACTCTTCATTAGAAACAGTGCAAACCAGAAGATAGTGGAGCAATATCTTTAAAGAATCAAAAGAAAGAAAAAGATAACTGTCAACCCACAAATGTATATCCAACAATAACAACTTTCAAAATCAAAGATAAAGGTGGGGAAAAACAGAGAGAGGTTTGTGAAGGGTACAAACTTTCAGCTATAAAATGAATCAGGTCTGAGGATCTAATGTAAAACAAAGTGGAAAGAGGTAAATACATGAGGTGACTGATATTTTAATTAATTCAAATAAGGGAATCCTTTCACAGTGTATATGCATATCAAATTATCACTCCATATACTTTAACTATTTTACAATTTTTTCAATCATACCTCAATAAAACTGAAAAAAAAAACAAAAAGCAATGTAGTAGTAAAATATATGATAACAGAAAGGACAGAAATGGAGTACTAGATGTATTCTGGTGTAATGAACTTATGTAGGGTTCTTACATAGTGTATATAAATTATATGCAGTAAGTATATCATTATATAAAGGAAGTTCTGGTATAAGGTTCTTATATAAAGTTGTTATATATTACATATGAACCTACATACCATTCCTTGAAGGTCAACTGTGATAAGTGAGAGATGTACTCTACAAAAAACTCACAATAAAGGAGATAAGGTGGAATCATTCAAAAGTCAATCCAAAAGAAGGCAGGAAGAGAGAAAAGGAAACAAAACAACAGATGGACAAATAAAACACAAAATACACTATGGCAGATTTAAATCTAATTACGTCAACAATTACACTAAATATAAATGTCTAAACACGCTAATTAAAAGGTAGAGATTCTCAAATTAGATTTTTTTAAAAGCAAGATTCACATAAAAGCTGTCTGCAAGAAACCCCCTTATATATAAATTCACAGGTTAAAAGTAAAAGAATGGAAAATATATATCATGCTAACATGAACCAGAAGAAAGCTAGAGTGGCTATACTACTCAGAAAAGTAGATTCCAAAAGAAACAAGATTTCAGAGCAAAGAGTATCTCCAAGGGAGCAAGGTCACTTCACAGAGATTAATAAAAAAAAGTCATTCAACAAGAAAATAGAACAATCCTAATTATTTATGCTCCTTAATAATGGAACTTCAAAATACCTGAAGCAAAAACTGATAAAATTGAGAGAATAGAAAAATCCACAATTTTAGCTGGGAAATTCAATACGCTTTTCTCAATAACTGACAGAACAAGCAGCCAGAAAGTCAGTAAGGATTCAGAAAGATAACACTATCAACCAACTTTGACATTGACAGAATACTCAACAAAAGTAAAATACAATATTCTTTTCAAGATCCCACAAAACATTACCATGTTAGAGTATACAATGAACCATAAAACATCCCAAAATAACTCTATATTCATGAGTTAATCTGAGATTAGTCACAGACTTAAATGGGAAAGCGAAAGCAAAAAAGCTTCTTTTCAAGATCATAAAGAGTATCGGGCGGGCAAAGCTTTGTTAGGAAAAAGGCATAAGCATAAAAGAAAAAATTGTTAAATTAACCCTCATAAAAATCGTAAACTTCTGCTCAAAATGACAACGTTACTGCCTCATGATGTCTTAGGCTAGGAAAAAATATTTGCAATACACACACCCTGAATATCTGAGTATTTTATGTAAGTTACGTGTCAATTCAAATATTGAAATCTACATTAAAAATTGTATGTAGAATATAATCCCATTTAACAAGAAATTATGCATATGTAAATATCTAAGTTAAAAAAAAGGGCATAGAAAGAGATACAATACCTGTTAATGGTGAGTATAATAGGTGTGAGTTGTGGGGTCCAATAATTCTACTTTAGACATTGCTTGAATTGTTATAGTACATATGTATACTTTTTCAAACAAAAAATTATATATTTTTCATGAAAATGCAAAAAAAATGGGAAGATACTAGTTATATCTAGGTTCAAACCACTGTTTTACATTCTACTAGCTATATATCCTTGGACATTTTCACCTCTGTGCTGTAGCTTCTTCAACTATAAAAATAATAACACACAAGTCAGTTTGGAAATTGCATAACATACATGGACACTTAACCTAGGTCATAAAAAATAGTATATTTTTAAGTAATATATTTTTAATATGTTAGCTTTTCTTCCAATTATAAATATCATAAAGTAGGAGTTGTAAGGTTGCTAGAAAGAGTTTTAAAGCTACCTGAACTTCTTCAATGCTTCCTCCCCATTCCTGATGTTTCCTTCATGTGGCTAGAATGAATTGATATAAGCCTTTCATCCTTTCTCTGTTCCTTTATTCATTATACCCAAGAGAAAACAAAATGCTTCGCCTAGTCGGTAAATTTGAAAAGAATAAATGGAGCATGCCTAACTGCTCAGCTCAACTCCTGCCCCTTTTTCCTTGAGTCCAGGTCCACCCACACAGAGCTGTTTTCTCATATTCCCCATCTCAAGTCTTACCTAGATAGGCACCCCACCTGGAGAGTGCATCTGTACCTGAGTGCTGCAAAGATTCCCTGATGTGGGAGTGCAATATAAGGACACCTACTGGCCCACAAGTATTAAACTACATCCTCCACCCTAACTCTCAGTACATACATGTATGATATTTTTGTCCTTTATGCCTTTTCTGTGTCTTATTAGGTTCTGAAACCTTTGCCCTGCATGTAGAGGTGGGGCAAAGTGCTATGGAAGGACCCTCTCAAATACCTTAACATGTGCTTTCAACAAGCGTCAGTCAATTCCTAGAGGACTCATTCCTAGTACTGAAAAACCACCACTATTTTAGCACTCAGGTTGGAAAGGAGCCATATGTCATCTAGTGCTCTATAAACTCGGTGAGGCTGTCAGTTCAATTCAACTTGCTACTACCTGAAAAGAGCTATTCTAGTCCTTCTGAAATCCCCTGTGAGATGCAATACAAGCAATAAGATCGGTGTTATTTTCTGCTTAATTAACTCTTCAGAAGGGATAACTGGACTGAACTAATATCCATCACTCAAATCAAAGACCCATTTTATCATATTATGAGGATAAAAGTTATGGTGATTAGGGAATGATACTATGAAAATAAGCTTATAATGATGATGCTTATTAATGAAGAGTTGCACAGATTTTTAATAATGTTAAGTAGATCTAATAATCTATTGTGGGCACTCTTAAAAAAACTTTGCTGCCAATGTTATTTTAGTCTACATGCCTACTTTTTCAAAAAGGAATACTAAAATTAACATCTAAAATATTGACATTAGAGGTGCCTAGGTGTCTCATTCTGTTAAGCAAGCACTTGACTATTGATTTCAGCTCAAGTCATGATCTCACAGTTATGAGACTGAACCCCACATTAGGCTCTGTGCTGGGCATGGAGCCTGTAAGATTCTCTCTCTCCCTGTCCCCCTGCCCCTTCTCTCCTCAAAAAAATATTGACACTATTTTCACATTTGTTGATTTAGCAAAACTATGATCTCTCTTCTAAAGACTCCAAGGTATCTGGACTTTATTTTCCCTGGTTTACTGTAACTCATTAAATCAAGAAAACAGGATTTCTATTTCTTACAATATAGCAGGCTAGATATCTGAACAACTCTGTCCCTCTAAAAGCATTCTAAATGCTAAATTTAAAATAAGAAAATAAACAAACCTTCTTAAAAGCATCAGTGAACTAGGACCAAATTGTTAGGCCAGTGACTGAATAGGTAAGAACGCTGAGAGGTACCATGAGAAGTACCCACCCATCAGCACTTAAGCTGATGTTTACACTGAGAGCACTTGTCTAACAAAGTGAACAAAAGGAATGAGAGAGATGGAGAGGGTGGAAGTTAGATGCATACCCAGCACCAAGTCAAGCTAGAGCTCCCAGTGGCTACAACCAAATATAACAGAGATTAACAAAAAATAACTCTCCCATTTCCCCGATTCCCCCACTGATCTGAGTTGGGGGCCAAAGGTGTGTGTTAGGGAGAGGAGATGGCAGAAAAAAAAGTCCAAAGGCTAAAAGCATAAGTAGGCCCTCACTTGATTCACAGAGTATCTCCTTCAAAAGAGCCATAGTTGGTCTAGCAGCTAATTTGTTGCAGTCAGAAGACACTAAAACAATATCTTTAATTGTTAAAAATACTGCCAACCCACAATTGTATTCACAGGAAAAAAATGTATTTCAACAAGAGCAACAAAATAGCCACTAAAAGAATAAAAGTAATCATTAAAAAAGCAATCAAAAGGACATGAATAAAAAATAAACACAAAACAAAAGAAAGCACAAAATAAGATGCCAGCTATAAATACAACTATACCAACAACTACAATAAACATAAATGGACTAAATACTAAAGAAAAACTATGAAGCAGAAATTTTGTTAAACACAGTATGAAGAAATACATCAAAAATAAATTTATCTGGGGCACCTGGGTGGCTCAGTCGGTTAAGCATCCAACTTCAGCTCAGGTCATGATCTCGTAGTTTGTGAGTTTGAGCTCTGCATCAGGCTCTGTGGTGACAGCTCAGAGGCTGGAGCCTACTTCAGATTCTGTGTCTTCCTCTCTGTCCCTCCCTAACTTATGCTATGTCTCTTCCTTTCAAAAATAAGTAAAAACAATTTTAAAAATTTAAAAATTTAAAAATAAATTTATTCAACTAGAAAGGCTAAAAATAAGGTATAACCAAATTAATATCAGACAGCATAGGCTTTGGACAAAAAGCATTACTGTTGATTTTTTAAGGAAACAACATAATGATAAAAATGTCAATAAACCAAGGGAAATATAATCTAAATTTTTACATATTAATAACCAGTCAAAATATAACAAAATTGCAATCCTAACAAAGAAAGTATTTAAAAACATATCTCAGTAGCTGATAAGATAGACAAAAAGCAATCAGCATAGATATAGAAGATTTATATCCCTATCAATCGGATTAACAAGCCTGACCTAATGGACAGAAAAAAACCACATTATACAACAATGGCACAATTCACCTTTTTTTCCCCTGAATATACACACATACTAAGTCATGAAAGAAGTCTCAACAAATCCTAAATGATTGAAATCATACATATACCATTTCCTCTAAATATGATACCATAAGCTAAAAATAATAATAAGTAGAAAAAACTATAAGGATAGGTATTAAATGAGAAAGAAACAGAAGCGCTACAGGATTTTTTTTTTAACGTTTATTTATTTTTGAGTGACAAAGCAAGACAGAGCATGAGTGTGGAAGGAGCAGGGGGTGGGGGGAGAGCGGCAGAATCCAAAGCAGGCTCCAGGTTCTGAGCTGTCAGCACAGAGCCCAACACAGGGTTCAAACTCACCGACTGCAAGATTATGACCTGAGCTGAAGTCAGACACTTAACCAACTGAGCCACCCAGGTGCCCCAAGGATTTATTAAGACTACAAAACATGTAATGGGATAAGAGTAAGTCAAAAGAATATCAAAAATTTAAACAGAAATCCAACCAATATAAATTCTTGAAAGGTATAACTGATGTTTCACCAGTTTTTACATACTGAGCTCAGCAAAGCCAAACTCTGAAACCTCTGTGAAGTCACCTGCCACAGGAGGAGATGAGATGCCACCTCACCCTTGCATGTAAAATGCCATGCTTCGTCTTCTTACCCACACCACCTCCCTGGAAGCTGATCTATCTCACTTGGTACTAACAGGACCACTTCCTCATGCCATTCTGAATCGTTTACTTCAAGACACATTAGGTTACTCCATCCTTAAGGAGTCCTTTTGCCTCTTACTGAATAGGATTCAAAACATTACAGATAGTGGCTCTCTGGTCCTCCCCATTCAACAGACACTCACAACTTCTGATGTGGGGCCAGTCGTGTCCCCAAGACACGATGGTGAAGGTCAGAGTAAATGAATTTGGCTGTTTTGGGTGCCTGGTCGCCGGGGCTGCTTTTAACTCTGACAACTTGGATATAGTCACCATCAGTGACCCTTTCACTGACCTTAACTATACAGTCCACATGTTCTAGTATTCCATCCACAGCAAATTCAACAGCACAATCAAGGCTGAGAACAGAAACCTTGTCATTGATGGAAAGCCTATTTCCCACCAACATCAAATGGGGTGATGCTAGTGCTAAATATGTTGTCAAGTCCATCGGGGTCTTCACCACCATTGAGAATGTTGGGGCTCACTTGAAGGGTGGGGCCCAGAGGGTCATCATCTCTCCTGCTTTTGCTGCAGTCCCCATGTTTGTAATGAGCATGAACCATGAGAAGACTATCAGCAATGCTTCCTGCATCCCCAACTTCTTGGCCCCTCCATAACAGATCATCCATGACAACTTCGGCATCATGGAGAGAATCGTGACTCATGACTCCATGCCATCACTGCCACCCAGAAGACTGTGGTCAATCCCTCTGGGAAGCTGTGGCATGAAAGCCAAGAGGCTCCCCATAACACCATCCCTGCTTCTACTGGCACCACCACAGTTATAGGCAGGGTCATCCCTGAGTTGAGTGGCCTTCCATGTCCGCACCTCCAACCTGTCAGTCATGGATCTGACCCAACGCCTTGAGAAAGCTGCCAAACAGGATGACATCAAGGTGGTAAAGCAGGCATGGAAAGGCCCCCTCAAGTGCACCCTGGGCTACACTGAGGACTGGGCTATCTCTTGCAACTTGAACAGTGACACCCACTCTTCCACCTTCAATATTAGGGCTGGCATTGCTCTCAATGTCAAGCTCATTTCCTGCTATGACGATAAATATGGCTACGGTAACCAGGTGGTGGACCTTCTGGTCCCCATGGCCTCCTAAGAGTAGAAGCCCCCTGAACCACCAGCCCTATAGCAAGAGGAAGAGAGATGCCCTGGGGTGCTGGGAGTCCACGTCCCAACTCAACCCCCAACATACTGAGAATCTCTTAACCTCTACACAGTTTCCATCCCAGATCCCCTGAAGAAGGGGGAGTCTCAGGAGCCCTTCCTTGTCGTGTACCAGCAATAAAATACACCGTACCCAACCACAAGGAAAAATTATGGCTAGTAATAAAGAAAAACTGGATCCTTCATAGTCCACATACGTGTTGCCAACTCTCACTGCAGAAACGCCAACAGAGTGCTGAGCACCCAGAAAGAATCTGATGTTGAGGCACCCACATTTCTTTATCAGAACATTAAACTGTGACAGTAACGAAATCAGAAGATCTAATTCAACATTTCCACTTTTATATCAAAAACCAAAGAATTTTAACTCATTTTTCCCTTTGCTTTAGGTCTAAAACAATTCAAAGATAATACACATAATGTCTAACATCTCTAGTACTTCTAATTCAAGCCTAGTGTTTTCTAATTAAACACAAAAGCAACTCTACCATTAGTTTTCATTTATAAAAAAGAGAGAGAACTCTAATTTAAAAATTGAAATTAAATGTCCTCTTAAAATAAGTGTTACTTCAAAATTATCTAATAAACTATTATTCAAAAAGAAATAAAACCCACAATTTATATGTTTTTTGGACCTCATATTTTTAACTACAACCTATGCCATGTGAATTCAGCACCTATAATCATACACAGACATATTATGCAAGTTATCAAAAAAGATGTGGTTGATTAGATACAAATATACAAATTAATCTTCTCCTCTAAATATGTGGAAATTCTCTAGGAGCTGGTTCTGGCTTGTCACTGTAAAATAATAGGCTGCTAGCTACCCAGATAAAAATAAACACTTCAAGGGTGTCTGGGTGGCTCAGTCAAATGCCCGACTTCGGCTCAGGTCATGATCTCATGGTTCATAGGTTCAAGCCCCGCATCAGGCTCTGTGCTGACAGCTCAGAGCCTGGAGCCTGCTTCGAATTCTGTGTCTCCTTCTCTCTTTGCCCCTCCACTGTTCACACTCTGTCTCTGTCCCTCAAAAATAAATCAATGTTTAAAAAAAAATTAATATAAAAATAAACAAATACCTAAAAGAAAGGTCAGCTTTCTCACCTTCCTTTCCCACGCACATATAAACATATATCATGTAAGGTTATTGCCAAATATTCCTGAGATTAATACAGCAATGACCCCAAGGAGGGAACTGCTCCTTACTACCGTACACACATTAAGGTCAAAGCAATGGAAAGGAAAGTTGTCAGACTCAGAGGGGGCCCAAGTCAGAAGCTCATGGAAGATTATGAAGCACAAGTACCCTCCCATACAGGAAATACCACCAGGTGGGTCACCCAGACCTTGGCCAACACCAAACCACTGAAGAGTAGCACATGTGGGATTGAAATCCACATCCTCTGACTCTCACTCAGCTCAAGGTCTTTGAAATGCCAGCCCCAACTCTGAAACTGATCAGTATCCTCATAGATACCTTACCTTCCACACTGCCACACTCCTTTTTCAACAGTCATGTAAGATCTTCCTATCACTGTGTGACACACCATAGGTCTGTTACTCTCTAAATACTTTCCCTCTCTCCCTCTAAGCACTGACATCTGTCACAAGGACAACATCTGACTCATACCTCTATCACCATTGTTAAAATTATAGAAACGATGTTCAGAAAGTGGGTTGTTTAGAAAACACTGTCATAATATCTTCAGCAACTTTAAAAAGAGAAAACCTACTGAAAACGATCTTAAGCTCCTGACACTCCCAGTGTAAACCCACAGCTTCCTCTCCCACAGTGCATCACACAACATACCAGGGGATAGGGTAGGTCTGTGGGCAAATTACTTTGAAAATGTGGTATACACTATTCTCCCAGTAGATTCATAAATACAAGCTCTGAAAAATATCAGCAACAAATAAAACTGCTCAACTTTGGTTAATCTAGTGTCTCAAAGTATTTGACTAGAAAACGCTTTATTCTTTTAACACCTATAAATAACTCCTGGCAAAGCTAATTCTGTATGCATTCTGAACAAAAAAACTTTATAATTTAAAATGGCAAATGGCTTCTAAGAAGTCTACACATCAAATTAGAATGAAGTAAAATTTCTCTACTGCTTTCTTCCCAATGCAGAAATTAAAGAAAGAAGAAGGCTAAAAACCCTATCAATGGCCTATATTACAAAGAGGCCCATATTACAAACAAGACACATTACAAAGTTTTTATGTGGAAAAAAAATTCAGTAATTGAGGCAAAAGAACATCTCAATATATTTAAAACAACAGAAATAGGAGAAGAAGGGGGGAATGGTGGGGCAGAGGGACGGAGGCAAACCATGAGAGACCCCCGAATGCTGAGAACACACTGAGGGCTGATGGGGGTGGGGGGAGGGGAAGGGGCGTGACGGGCATGGAGGAGGGCACTTGTGGGGATGAGCACTGGGTGTTATATGGAAACCAACTTGACAATAAACTATTAAAAGTCCTTAAAAAAATAAAACAACAGAACTAGCACAACTATGTGAATGTGCCCCATACCAAGGAACTATATACTTAGTGGTCAAAGTGTCTTAGTTTTATGTTTTATGTATTTTACCACAATTTTTTTAATCCAAAAAGAAACAAGACAAACCACTTTCTTGACAATAAGGTAATGCAACTTTGTTATTTTAACAGGAAAAGAAGAGGCAATAAAATCCCACCCACCTGAAAAAGTTTTAACCATCTCAAACAACCCTGGATCAAGGACAAATTTAAAACCAGAACTAGAGACTACCAATAAAATAGCAATAATGGAAACACTACATGTCAAAACTAGTGAAATACAGCTAGCACTAGATGGAGAGAAAAGTTAATAGCCTGAAATGTCTTAGTGAGTACACAAGAAACGAAACCAAATGAAGTTACGAGAACAACAATAAAAGGCATGGTATACAGAACTAAGGATAAAAAAATTTTCTCTTTCCTAAAAAATGAAGGTAGGGCAGCATCTTAATTTATCTTTACCCTTCCTACACCTAGCAGTACATAATAGATGTTTCATAAATGTTAGCTGTAAAGAATGGGACCTACATCTGAGAGTTAGCTTAAGCAATAAACATATTAGCTGAATCTGATCAAGAATTCAAAGGAACTGCAATCAGTTATCAACATTTTTTAATCAAATGTGTTATTGTCCTATTATTAGTCTTCTCATTGAGCATACCCTTCCATTTTCTGCTAATATCAACTAACTCTCAAATTTATCTGCAGATGTGTTCATAACATCACAACAGGTGTACCTGAAAAGGTGAAACTAAAAACTGTATGCAAGTGAAAGGAACAAAATTAACTAAGAAACTCTTGAAAGAGATTATGGTAGTAGGAGAAAACTCCTCATATCCTTAATTCGTATTAAATAACACAAAGTATTACTTTAGACAGTATGACATAGAGGCAGATAACAGACCAAGAGAACTAAACAGAGGCTAGGAAAAGACACCGATATGACAAGGTGACACTCCAGAGCAGTAGGGAGAGGGTGACTTTCTCATTTTAAAACTCCTGGAAACACTGATCTCCCATATTTATTTTTAAAGATAAAACTACCCAGGGGTGCCTTGGTGACTAAGTTGGATAAATGTCAGACTCCTGAATTCAGCTCAGATCATGATCTCACAGTTTGTGAGTTCAAGCCCTGCGCCAGGCTCTGTGCTGACAGTGAGGGGCCTTCTTGGGATTCTCTCGCTCCCTCTCTCTGCCCCACCCTTGCCCATACACTCTCTCTCTCTCAAAAATAAAAAACCTTTTTAAAAAGATAAAAGATAAAAGTACCCATATGTAGCAGCACACACACAGAACAATTACAAATAGATTAAGGTTCTAAATAGAAAAAGGAAAAATAATAAAACTTTTAGAAGAAAATGGAATAGACCATCTAATGACGGTGAAGTGGAGAAGCATACAAGACACAAAAAGCACAAATCATAACAGAACAGATTGATAAAAATTTAGCTATATTAAAATGAGGAACTTCTGCTTATCAACAGACATTGCAAAGAAACTGAAAAGCCCAACCACAAATTAGAAAGTATCCGTAACACATGTAAACAACAAAAGATACTAATCCAAAATACATAAAAATTCCAATGGATGAAGTACTAATGACATCTACACTGTTTCAAACAGTTCAGAAAATAAGTGAATATGAATGAATAATAAATGTGTGTACCCATGAATATATACATACACACCTATCTCACAACACAGCAAGGACAGCAAAATATTTTTTAAAGAAACTCTTGAAACAGGGATGCCTGGGTGGCTGAGTCGGTTAAGCATCCAACTTCGGCTCAGGTCATGATCTCAATGTGGGTTCGAGCCCCACGTTGGGCTCTGTACTGACAGAACCTGGAGGCTGTTTCAGATTCTGTACCTCCTTCTCTCTGACCCTCCCTTGCTCACGCGGTCTCTCTCTCTCTCTCTCAGAAATAAATAAAAAACATTAAAAAAAAAAAAAACTCTTGGAACAAAGCGATGGAAATAAAGGTCATTATAATTTTCTTTCCTTTTCTAGTATTTCAAACACTTCATAATAAGAGGCTTTTGGTAAGGGAGGCAGTGTACAGAATTCCCACAAAGCAACAGAAAGCTCCTCCACCAAAAAAACAAAATCAAGGGGCGCCTGGGTGGCTTAGTCGGTTGAGCGTCCGACTTTCGCTTAGGTCATGATCTCGCGGTTCGTGGGTTCGAGCCCCGCGTCGGGCTTTGTGCTGACTGCCAGCTCAGAGCCTGGAGCCTGTTTCGGAGTCTGTGTCTCCCTCTCTCTCTGACCCTCCCCTGCTCACGCTGTCTCTCTCTCTCCTAGAAATAAATAAATAAATAAAAATATTTAAAAAAAAAATCAAAATGAGATAAATTAAAAAGGATGGTGAGCATATTAGTAATCACAAAAATGCATATTAAAACTATTATGAGAAAACATTTAATGCCTAGGAGACTGACAAAAATTTAAAGTCTGACTATATCAAATGTTCAAGATGTGGCTTAAAGGATACTCCTATACCGTACTGGTGGGAATACAATCTGATACACACATGTGTGTATGTGTGTACTGAGGCACATTCCAACAACATACTGTGCGGTAGTATAAGTGAACTATAGTTCACACAACTGGTGTGATCACACAATGTACCAACCTCCACTTATTTTGAACAAAAGAATTAAGTCTTCACAGGATTTGGTGCCACTTATGTATATAAAGTTCAGCCGTAAGAGCCAATCAAGGATGAAAACGAGATAAAGAAGAACCTGGAGATGTTTCTCACAAAGTCAGAATAGTGGCTACTCCTTGAAAGACCAGAGCAAGCTACAACCTGAGAGGGACAGAGAAGAATTCTCTATGTTCCCANTTAAGAAATACCAGTAGGTACTGGGAAAACAGTTTCTTGATATGGAAAAAATTGTTGAAAATAAGAGGTTTAAAAATTATTTACCTTCAACTATGTCCTAAATACATTAGATATATGCTAAAGAACTGCTACAATTCAGTTATTTCTGTAAATAAAGAAATCCTTTTTTAGGGGGAATAATCACCGCCTAATTTATCTGTGTTACAGAGACCATGTTCAAGTTCAGGTTTCTCCCACTATCCACAAGTACCCTGTTCCTATGAAATCTTTAATAAGCCCAAACGGCATAAAGCAAAGAGCAATCACCATTAATTTAAATAGAAACAGTTTTGAGTATTCCCAGACCCCAAAAATAACCTCTCTCGGGCTTCTCTGATACCTTAGGACACGTCTTGTTAATGGATGCAGAAAACACACCAAGACAAAGCACAGATGCTCAAAGGTGCAGTTCAAAGCCACGGTGGGCTCAGTGGCTGGATGCTGAGATGACGCATGTAGTTTCTGGGGAAGGGAGGGCCGTGGCGGGGAACTCCCCCTGCTTCCCTGTGTAACAACTCACTGCAAAATAAACCCTGAAAGCTGTTTTTGCTTTTTGCCTTTTTTCGTAGAAGCAGAAATCCTCTTCAGATTTCTTTCAATTAGAGAAAACAAGTACTAATGTGGGTCGTTTGTAAAAGTGAAGTGGTGTAGCATGAACCTTTGAAAAGCGAGACACACCTCCATGTGCTGTCCAAGCACATATTTAATTGCTTTTCAAATATACAACAAAACTTTCATAAATTAGAGTCCTGGACTTCCCTCCCTCTTTATGAAAAATGCACAGCAGCTGTCGTACATACCAAGACAATAAAAGGCACATTTGCTACTAAAATACCATAATGATTAAGAATAATTACTTAATAATACACACAGATATCAGGCATCATTCTTCCTATTACACAGTGAAGAACACAGGGCGAGGAGGGGGGCTGGAGAAGATAATCAATTAGAATACAACCACATGGACTCAAATTAGCAATCTTTTACTGCACATTAATCTTAGTTTTAAAAATTAAGATACAAAGTTTTCCAAATTTCTTTACACTGTGAAAATAAGTTCTAGAAGACTTCTTTTCTCCTTTGAGTTCCCATAGTTTTATGCATCCACAGTGACACAGTTGACATAATCCACTTTGTTTTTATCTGATCTCCCCCAATAGGTGGGATCAGTGTGCGAACAGAGCGTTCACCTTTTCATCTGTGTGTCCCCGCGTGTGCCTCGCTTGAGGCCTTGAGTTGATAAGCTGAAACAGGTCTTTTGACTACAGAGAAACATGACTTAATTCTCCTATTTTTGATACGGTACAATTTACTGGTTTTATTCAGATCCCCTAATGCCAGCTGGCGTCTCCACCCCTACGGGCTAGGAAGCGTTCGAACTTCCCTTCTGGATCACTAGGGGAACACCGTGCTGAGCTCCCTTGCGCTGGGAGCATCACCCCGTTACCATACAATGCAGGAAGTCAGCAACTCATAAAGAAGATGTTTATCATGACATATTTTTTTCATTCCTTAAGGAATGTTTTTAGCCTATGGCTCTGCCTTGGGTGAAACAATGTCAATGGTTTAAAGCAAACAGAAACGTGACCCTTTTAGGTTGGCTACTACGTTCTTTACAAAGTCACACACAGGAGCTCCCCATGCCAATTGGGTAGTTGGCCAGCTGGCTGGTTTCTGGCAATTAACAATGGCATGGGAAGGACAGTGAATAAATTGAAAAATAAAATCACGTAATAAATACTGCTTAATATTAAAATCAATGGATGTGAGTGGAAGGTTCCTGTTTCTGAACCGCAAAATGGCAAGCTGACAAGATTAATCATGGGGCTTTCGAGGCTCCCAGCAAAGTCTCTGCACACACCTTGCTTACTGAACTGGTGTATCGAGGAGCTGAAAAGGAAGGGGGGATTAAGAATATGGTATGAAAAGGCTACTTATGCTGCTTGTGTTTGCTATCATATTTTAAAAGGCAAGACCTTTCAGAAAGTGAATGAGAGAGCTGGTGCATTTTTGCACTTGCTCCGCTGCGGGTCACTCGCTCACAGTGGCTTGTCGGGATTATTTAAATGCAGGAGCGAGGCTCGGGCTGACAAGCTCCTGCACCGCTGCAGGCTACACTCGTCACACAGCCCCGGAAGGGTTATTACAATCTCGGGTGCCTACAGAGGACAACAAAGGCGCCTTACCCCTTCCCGAAGACACCTCATTAGCACTGTGTACGCAGCCGAGGGAACAGCCCAGCATTCTCTAGGGTGCTTTTTTTTTTCTTCCTAAAATGAAGTGGAAGGAAAGGCAGTGAAGCTAATGGCACAAAAGATATTAACCCGTTCATGAAAAAGGCTGTTTGAAATACACAAACTATCTAAAGCTTCTTAATACCCTACTGAAAGGATCACTACTTGACAATTCTGACCCGGTTAGGGAGACTTTTACTACGCTGTACATACAAGGTGTTTCTCCTCATATTCTATATGATATTCATCAGACCCTTTCATTTGAAGCCAGAAAGAAAAAAGAAAAAAAAGCTCTGAGAAATGATAATATGATCCACTTGGCAGAGAAACCATTCTATTGATAAGTGTAGATGATAATACAGATATTCCTACCTAAAAGGTATTCCATTATATTAAAGGATTTGAAAGCACAGAACACACAGCTCTGAGGAATATCTCAGGAAAACCCACAAGCACAAGCAAAAGGCAGTATGTTACCTGGTAAGACAGTGCACCCAATAAAAAATAAGCAAATGTGACTAGTGGGTTCGCAGATTTTAATGATATCGGCAATGATTCTCTCACATACGAACCAAATTAGGGTAATAACCACAAAAACCCTACTGTAACTTCTCAAACAAAATCAAATTATAAGTCACGTACCACACAGAAAGGTGTGGGGGGGATTAATCTCTTTAAGGCTAAAGAAATTAGGTTCTGTTTAGAGAAAATATCTCTTTAAGACTATCCAAATTTTAGAACCAGTACATTACTGGTCCATATGCTTTTCATACCTATGATGACAATTATGACCCATTAAAAAAACCATATCCTTGCTTCATCACAGGATTGCACACATGGTCGGAAGTTAGACATTATCATCCCCAACTGCTCCAGCTTGAAAATCATTAATTCAGCACCCAATTTAACTTCCAAAAAGAACTTTTTACACTTCCAGCTCACTCTACCACAACCTTTCTATAATCTACCACCTACCCTCCCCCACAGCCATTAGATTCCCTGGTCTATCATTTAATCCCTCCTGCCAAAAGCCTGAACACCCCTCCCCCTCCAGCGTGTCCTTTTCCCTTCCCTTGGGAAACCAACTCCCGAGGGAGCCAGTGGCTTATGCCCGCCAGGCCTGCGCTCAGGAAGCTGGGCTCCTCAAAGGGTGACCCCAGACCACAGAGCCCATGGATGACTTAGGATCAGCAAGCCCAGGGGGCTTCATTCTCACTCTGCAGCATCCTGCTCCTCTCTGGCCACTTCCATCTCAGAAAGGATCACTTCATAACTGTGAGCCCCACACTGCACCTACTCTTCTCCGCCGCAGAGATCATGAAGTCGTGAGTGAGACAGGGGCTCCCCGCGTTCCTACACTGAGGCCACCTGCTACTTACACCCAGTGGTTGCAGCAGGACATGCTCCTCCACCCCTTCCACACGGGCTCAGGATCCCATGCCCATCCTGCCTCCTTCAAGGTCATTCCGTCACTGTCTACCTCATACTGCTACATCGTCCAAGTCCTGTCCATTTCCACTACAATAACTTCACTGTCTGCATCTTCCAAACAGGGCTCCTTCGGTCTCCAGTCCGTCCACTCCTTTTCACACCTAATCTCGCTTCACATCGCCGGTCCCAGCTTCCTCACCTCCTGCGGGACCCTCAGCACACCCCAGGATGCCTTCTTCCAACTCCTTTGCTCGAAGTAAAGTAAATAAATATATAAAACAGCTCACGCTGAGTTTCTGGAGACTTTCACGCCAGTCGATCCAACAGGCTCTTTTCCATACTTTTTTGTGGACCGTAAGCTACATTCAGCCCTGCTGACTTCCCCTTTCCTGAAACACCCTCTTCTCACACTTAATTTCACTCCTATTTGCTTACTCTCACTTCAGTTCAGAACTTTCCTTATCATTCTCCAATCCATTCTCCACCTTTAAGCCAGAGTCATCTTCCTGACACTGAAACCGATGACATCATTACCCTTCTTTTAAACCTTCGTGACTTCTCCTTGCTCTCAGGCTTAAGACGAAGACATCCAACTCATCCAGAGTCCTTCCTGAATATGCCCTGGCCAGCCTCTCCAGCCCTGCCTCCTTGCTCACTTCCCTCCTGTCCCATTGGCCTTGGTGCAGGTCATGCATTATAAAAGCACTTACAGAGTACTTGGAATTCTTCTAAACGATGGTCACAGAACCATGAACAGAACTGATAAATTTTCTGTTTCAATACTATTAAAATTTAATACTATTAAACAGTGTTTAGTGGGGAAAGAAGAAGAGGAAGAAGAGAAAGAAGGAAGAGGAAGAGGTGGGTGGGGGAGGAGAAAACAAGACAAGTAAGTCAAGATGGCGGGGACTGCTATACGGAAAACCAGAGCGGGGTACGGAGCTAGAGGAAGAGAGTAGACAGTGTGGCCCTGTCTCATACTCCACAGCGTCTCTCTGGAGGGATCTGAACAGAGAAAACGCAAATATCTCAGGGAGAATCACTGCCGGCAGGACGAACAGTAAGTGCAATGGTGTTGAGGTAGGAGTGTGGCGTGGCGGGTTCAAAGAGCTGTGGGGAGGTCAGCGTGGCGGGAAGAGAAAGGGAGCAGGACGCCAGTGAGGGATGAGGTCACACAGGGACTGGGAAGGCAGCCCCCGGGGCCTACAAGGTAAATGGCAGGGTTTGGCTGTGACAACGAGCGAGAAGTGCTGGAAGTCTCTGAGGAGTCACACTGTAGACCCCTGTGTGTTTCTAACAGGCTCACTGTGGCTAACAGTGTAACAGACACAGAACAAAGCAAGGGGACATCTAATAAGAGTTCTCACAACAGGTCAGGTGAAAGATCATGATCAGCTGGACAAAATAGGAATACCCCGGCTCAAGGTGGGAGGCATCCCTGATAAAAGAAAAAAATACATGAACAATAAATATACTGCTTCACGATGTTGTCGGCCGATTCTACTCTGGACCCTTCTGTCCTCAAGCCTGTGACCTTGGGGTGCTTCCAGAGAGCCAACAGGGCAAGGCTCAGGTCTCTGTGTTGTACACAGTATACACTCTCATGTCAGGTCAGTCTTGCTACATCAGCACTGAGAGGAGATTTGAAGGTTCACATCTACTCAGAGGGACAATTCCACAAAAGTCCTCATCTCATGAAAAGTTACGGATTTTTTTGGTCCCAGGAACCTAACTTCCTTTTCCAGTTTGCTATCCTAAGTTGAAATCAAATGCCACAGAACCATCCCTTTATTAAAATAGCCTAGTTTATATCCGATTAAAGTGGGTACCAAAGAAGATGATCCTCTGCATCTACTTCTCAAAGCAAATAAAAATAGGATTCTGTGTGATTCCAAAAGATTCTAGAAAATGCAAACTAGCCTGTATGACAGAAAGCCAATCAGGGGTTGCCGGGGAGCAGGGAGAAGGGCAGGAGGGAGGTATTATTACAAAGAGTGCGGAAAAAGGTTTAGAGATGATGGGCATGTTCATTATCTGAACTGTGGTGATGGTTTCACAGGGGTGGGTGTGTGTGTGTGCGTGTGCACGCATGCGCTTGTGCATGTGTAAACTGATCACATTATAATCTTTAAACATGTACAGTTGACTCCATGCCAATTACATCCCAATTAAGCTGGAGGGGGGAAAATAATAATAATAATAATAATAGGAACAACAACAACAAAAAGAATTACACTAGACTCTCATCCCGGATCAGATGGCTGTCTAGGTACCTGACCACTTTTCTAATGAAAGCAACTCTTTCTATTCTGACATGCTCACAATGCATCAGAGACATGACAGGAAAACAAAGAATCAAACCAAAAGTTAGATACCTACAAGCATGAGGACCAAGCTGAGCACTGTAAGTTTGCTTTTACTCTGTGGCCTGTAAAACTTGGTCATGATCCCAGGCTCATGGGATCGAGCCTCATGTCAGGCTCTGCATTGACCACTGACCATGGAGCCTGCTTGGGATTCTTTCTCTCTTTCCCTCTGCCTCCCTCCCCCACTCATGCTCACTCCCCTCTCTCTCAAAAATAAAAACATTTTAAAAAATACACAAATTCAATACAATTCCAAATATGCATTAGAAGACTCAAAATTATCAAGACAACAGTCCTTCCTTCCCAAATTGATCTGCAAAGTCACCGTAACTTTTTCTTTTTTGTTAATGATTTGCAGAATTGGACAAGCTGATTCCAACACACGATGCTCTGAGGGGCAAAGTCAAAACAACTTGTATAGGATACTAACACCTGTTAGCCAGGATAGGTCAGAACACGTCAAACAGCAATAGAGTTAATCAGAAGGTCTCACCTGGGTGGCTACGAGGTAGATCAGCTCCCCAAGCGTTGGCAAGAGGCACTGTTTTAATTTGCTGTTTCTGAAGTTCTCCCTAATTAATTCAGTTAAGACAGTAATTGCCTGAAAAGGGAAAAAAGGGATATTAGTTCCTAAGTATCTATTAGTTCTTTAACCTATATGTAGAAGGCAACACACTCAACAAAATTCACTCTCCATTTTTAAGAACTAGTTTCCACATTAGTTTCAAAATATGGGCCTTATTCCTGAAGCAGCAGTAACTGCCCCCAGAGAAAGGTAAAAATATATCAGGTGAAAGAAAGGCGCGTACATAGAGCATTTGTCAGTTGCCAAGCGCTTTCACTCTACCGCTGATCCTGCGAGGCAACTGGTGTCTGAAGGCAAGAAAGGGAAGACTGAAGAGGGACAGCAGGTCTCCATCCAGTTCACCAGGATCTGGGCACACGGTAGCCAGAGCCTGCTACGCTCCAGCACATCCGACTTTAAAACAAGTCTTACATTGCCTTAAACTTTTATTTTTTAATATAATTTATTGTCAAATTGGCTTCCATACAACACCCAGGGCTCATCCCAACGAGTGCCCTCCTCCATGCCCATCACCCACCCTCCCCTCTCCCCCACCAACCCTCAGTTTGTTCGCTGTATTTAAGAGTCTCTTATGGTTTGCCTCTCTCTCTCTCTGTCTGCAACTATTTTCCCCCCTTCCCTTCCCCCATGGTCTTCTGTTAAGTTTCTCAAGATCCACATATGAGTGAAAACAAATGACATCTGTCCTTCTCTGACTGAGTTATTGCACTTAGCATAATACCCTGCAGCAGTTCCATCCATGTTGCTGCAAATGACCGGATTTTATTCTTTCTCATCACCTTAAACTTTTAAGTGATTCCTCCAAAAATCTCAGAGTAGGAAATATTATACCAAAGTGTCAATATAATCCACTTAAAAATTCAGTATGCTAGTTTATTAAATCTAGTTAATTTCCTAGGCGTCATGCTAAGAAAGTTACACTCATTGCCAGAATTCATACACCAGAACACAGGTTAATGAAACGTAACCATAAAGCAGGATGGAGTAGGTTCAGAATGACACATATAGAATGGCCCCATTCTGAAACAAGTAAATATAAATAAATATGGAAGCACTGCTGTAAAACAATGTAATTCAGGGGCGTCTGGGTGACTCAGTTGGTTAAGCATAAGACTTCGGCTCAGGTCTGGATCTTGCAGTTTGTGCATTTGAGCCCCTAACCACACTCTGGGCTGACAGCTCAGAGCCTGGAGCCTGAAACCTGCTTCAGATTCTTTGCCTCCCTCTCTCTCTCTGCCCCTCCCCCACTTGTGTGTGCGCACACGCATTTGCTTGCTTGCTCTCTGAAATAATAAATGAATAAACTTTTTAAAAAAGTTTAAAACGGTGTAATTCAAAGTGTGGTGCACAGATAAGGCTATTTCTTCCTGTCAAGGAAGATTTAAGTATAGAAACTGAGAGTAAGCATTTAAAAACTTCCAGAGTAGGGGAGCCTGGGTGACTCCATCGGTTAAGGGTACAACTTCAGCTCAGGTCACAAACTCAAGGTCTAGGAGTTCGAGCCCCACGTCAGGCTCTGTGCTGACAGCTCAGAGCCTGGAGCCTGTTTCAGATTCTGTGTTTTGCTCTTTCTCTGCCCTTCCCCTCATTCACACTGTATCCCTCTCTCTCTCAAAATTAAATAAACATTAGAAAAATTTTTAATAAAATTTATGTGTAAAGGTAAAATAATTAGAATAGCCAAATCAATTTTGGGAAAAAAAGCACTGAAATTATTCCAACTGATTTCAACACTTACTATATAGATAATGTAACCAAAACTGTGTGGCACTGTCAAAGAGACAGATATATCAATCAATGGAACAGAGAATTCAAACACAGCTCTAGACAAGTATGGCCTACTGATTTCAGAGAAAAGTGCAAAGGCAATCCAGTGAAGGAAAGATAGCCTTTTCAACAAACGATGTTGGAATAATGGACTGGCCAAAGGACAAATTAAAGATAAGCCTCAACCTAAGTCTAACACTTTATACAAAATATTAACTTAAAACGGATCACGGACTTACAGGAAAAACACGAAACTATAAAACTAGGGGAGAAGGAAATGGGATAAAATCTTCAGGGTCTAGGTAAAAAGGCAGGCTGGACACCAAAACCACAGGCACTATATCAAAGAAGATATACAGGTGACAAATAAGCACATGAAAACATGTTCAACATCATGAGCGATTCAGGAAATACAAACTAAAACCACAAGGAGATAACACTACACACCTATCTGACTGGCAAAAAATAAAGACACAGTGCTAATGGAGTACCATTAGCAATAAGAAGGGACAAACTACTGACACATGAAACAACCTGGATGAATCTCCACAGAATTAGGCCAAATTTTAAAAGTCGGTCCCAAAAGGCAACAATAATATGACTGCATTCACACAACATTCTCAAAATTACACAGGAGTAGAAATGGAGAACAGACTAGGGGTTGCCAGAGATAGGGGTGGGGGTGAGACAAGCAATACAGCAAAGGTGTGTGGTTATTAAACAGCAATATGGGCGATCCTAGGTGATGAAACTCCTCTGTTCCTTAACTCTTTCAAGGTCAGTCTCCTGGCTATAATATCACACGGACATGTTACCAAGATCCTCCAAGATGTTACCATTGTGAAAAACTGGATCAAGTATACACAGTATCTCTGTATTACTTCTTACAACTGCATATGATCCAAAATTATCTCAAAGTAAAAGGCCCAATTCTTTTAAAAAGTCAACCTCATATAAAATTCGAAACCTAGATCCTACTTTGTGCTTCACAAAGTTTGTGGCAGGGATTTACAATATTTCCTCGTTTTCTAATCCACTGACATTTTGTATCAGTAAACGTCACTTGAAATTAAAAACAGTTTAATGCTGCAGATCCTTAAAGAGATAAAACTGTCTGAACTGCCTGCAGCTCAACAGAAATTGCTTTGGAGCTTAGTGTCTTGTAAACAGACACACATCATATAATCCAAGCTAGTAATACCCCAGCAAGCGGACGTCTCACTTGCAAAAGTTAACTTCGGATAGCACTCAACAGTACACAACACAGTACGCTTGTCTGCAATGTTATTTATATAGACTTTCCACTTATTTTAATTTTTTTTAATGTTTGTTTATTTTTGAGAGAGACAGCACAAGCCGAGGATAGGCAGAGAGAGAGGGAGACATAGAACCTGAAATAGGCTCCAGCCTCTCAGCTGTCAGCACAGGGCCCGATGTGTGGCTCAAACCCACGAGCCATGAGATCATGACCTGAGCCAAAGTCAGACACTAAACCAACTAAGCCACCTGGGTGCCTCTCCACTTGTTATCTTTAAAGAAATGCTACTACTAAAAAGCACAACTGTAAGATTAATAAACAAAGATACCACTTAAAGGACAAATAACCAAGGAGAAAAACAAGTTTTGGTTGCCCTAGGTACAATGACATCTGAAAATGCCAATACCAAGCAGAACAAAAGGTTAAAAATAGATTTGTTTGGTTCTTCTTTGAACTCAAAAATAGGAATAATACAAAGATACTGTTCTTATGCATGTTTTCCCATATTCTGTAAACATTCACCCGGCCTTCTAACACTGAAACTAAGAGCTACAAAACAGGATATCCAAGCATTATGCTAGTATTGTGGGGCACTTTTTGAAAAACCTAAGTAAAGGAAAATGAGGGGATGGGAGAGGTCTTATTTCTAACATCACTGTGCTTTGAGGCATATCTACACCATCACTAATGGAGATAATCCTTCTGTAACTTCAGGCATGATTGGTCGAATGGCCACTACAAATAATCATCTGATTGTCCTATTTCCTAAACTGCTTTGAAATCCAAACCCATTTTATAACAACTCTGACGAGGTGGAATGAGGCCTCTTTTGGTTTTATCTGAAGTCATCAGATTGAATTAAGTGGTTAAATGTGCATCAATCTCACCTAGCACAGACTGAGTCTCTCAGGTCAGAGGCAAAAAGACAGGAAGATGACGAATTAAGGAATTAAGGAGAATACCAAAGTTCGGAAGTGCTGCAGTTATAAAACTAATATTCTGACACTTGCACAGATATAATTTGCTTGCTCTTGACCCTCGATATAGTTCTTAAAGGTCCATGTTCACAGGTATACAATTAACAGCTACAAATAGAAACTAACTAAACTCCAGATCCAGAAAGTAGCTGGCATTTCCTAATTAGTCAGTGTTTTTACCCCAAAGGGACATTTTTTAAACCCTACCTAACTACTCCCAATAGGAGATATAGCAGGAGTCATCATAACAGCTCTAACATAATCTTTTAAATTAGATATTGTTCAGTATTCTCCCCTAATCTCTGAAATAAGAGGTATTCCACAATCTCAAGTGAACAGAGAATTCCAACTGACAGCACTCTGCTCAGGCTTTTTCCTTCTTAGAACTCCACTTTCAATGTCCCAAACATAGCTAGGGCACATAAAATAAGAACACTGTAAGCCTCACAGTCTTTTTCTAAATTTGATTTGTACTGAATCTTAAATTCCTTTGGATCTTGCATTTCTGATTACTCCCTCACAAGTAAAGTCACACCTGTGGACTTGAAACTTCAAACCTTGTTTTCACAAGTTCTGATTAAGAAGTGAGGCAGGGGTGCCTGGGTGGCTCAGTCGGTTGAGCATCCAACTTCAGCTCAGGTCATGATCTCACAGTTCATGAGTTTGAGACCCACATCGGGCTCTGTGCTGACAGCTAGCTCAGGGCCTAGAGACTGTTTCAGATTCTGTGTCTCCCTCTCTCTCTGACCCTCCCCCCCCTCTAAAATAAACAAATTAAAAAAAAGGTGAGACAGAGAGAAGGAAGTCTTGACATAAAGAAAGGCCAATGATGCAGAAGATGGTAAGCTTGTTTGATGGGAACAGAATTCTATAATGTGTTTAATAACCAAAACTGTTATTGCAACGAAGCAGTGTTGCCTGCAAGAAACTTTCTTGGTGACATCCTGACATCAAAGTTTTAACCCTATCTCTGCAGACATAACCTTTAATTATCTGAGTATCGGTTGGGTAACTGCATTCAAACTGGCACCTAACTCCTGAAATCAGATAATGGGGAACCTCAAGTAAGGACTGCTAACTTGCCACTTCCCTGTTGAGGCCTAAATATAAACAAACAACCTATAATTGGTGGAACCCTTCTCTTAAACTGTTGCGGCGCCTGGGTGGCTCAGTCTGTTGGGCATCCAACACTTGATTTCAGCTGAGGTCACGATCTCATGTTTGTGGGTTCCAGCCCCACACTGGGCTCTGTGCTGGCAGTGCGAAGAAAGCCTGTTTAGGATTCTCCATCTCCCTCTTCCTCTGCCTCTTCCCCACTCGCTCGTGCAAGTGCTCTCGCTCTCTCTCTTTCTCTCTCTCAAAAATAAACATTTAAAAAAAAAAAGGTAAATTATCAGGAAAAGCAAATAAAACACATTAAGTAGATTTCTTATACAGTCTTTTACAGTCATATAGAAAGTCTGGAAGCACTAGGAATACAAACTTTATTAACTTCATAGGTTGTTGTTTTGTTTTTAAATTAGGTGTCAACAATTTTCAACTGCAAAAGAAACTGGTCGCTTCTCAGTCACCAGTCATCCAGTCCCTCCTTCCTAAGACTCCTTGAACTCTTTTGGGGGTAAATACCTTTCCTGTACTGGGCTTAGTTTGTGGGATGACAAAACAGGCACTCTGCCCCCAAAATACGGAACCTGAAAGGGTCCCAGAGTCCCTTCAGAAAGCTCCTTCCTCCCACAGTGCAGGGCAGTCAACAGACAGCCGTGATCTAAACTCAGCCAGCGGGGCTCTTGCTTAGAAATATGAACCTTGGGGCGCCTGGGGGGCTCAATTGGTTAAGTGTCCAACGTCAGCTCAGGTCTAGATCTCACGGTTTGTGAGCTCAGGCCCTACACTGGGCTCTTCACTGACAGCACAGAGCCTTCTTCAGATCCTCTGCCTCCCTCTCTCTGCCCCTCCCCCACTAATGCTCATGGGAAGGGAGGGGGGAGGGAAGGTAAGGGAGGGAGGGAAGGAGGAAGGGAGGAAGGGAGGAAGGAAGGAAGAACAAAAGAAGGAAATGTGGAGTGACACAAGGTAATGGAACTGCTTAACTTCATTCACTCATTCTGGCAGCGGCCCCAAGAAAGACTCCAAGAAAGTCCTGCTCCAGAGGCCTCCCAGAGCTGCCAGTCCTCACTGCTCCAAAGCTTCTCTCAGAGCCCTGACCTTGCTCATCCCCCAATAAATAGCCCTTATGCTCAAGTTAAGCAGAGTGAACCTGGGAAAGTGGTAAACAGTACCAGTGCCAACCAGTTCCCCTCCCTTCCTGGACACACACAGATTTCCCAGCCTCCTGAAAGTGGAAATGATGCACATATACCCATGCGCAATTCTCCAGCCCCTCTTCACCATACCTGGAAACTTGAAAGCAGGGCACTGGGTGGAGAAGCCATACAGGACGGCAGCAGCCTGGGATGCTGACATCAGCTGCCCTCGGAGCCACCTGGGCCTGCACACCGAAGGTGAGCCTGAGATGTCCATGGTTATAGTCCTCACGACATAAACTAGCCAGTCATGAGACTGAGCCCTCATTCAATTCGAGACCATTCTAGTTATATACAGAAATAAAGGAGTTTTCATACTTTAAATAATCACTAATAAAACACTCAGGAAACCATTGCACATACGTCTGAGGATGAAAGAAGATCATTTGTATGGCAGCTAAAATCTGCCACCAACATTTATGTCATGGCTCTGTCACCACGATTGGAAGGCAGCAACCACCAGAAAAGCAGTATATTAAAAGTATCGGGATAAATCTTGCTATGCATATTAAGTTAAGAAATTAGATGTCAGACTGCAATAAATCTGTGATAAATCTGTAGTGTGAAACCTGAGTCACCATTAAAACTCTTTTGTCCATTCTGACAGGTGGTAGACAAAATATCCTGAATATTCCTCCCACTGAAAATAACAAAAAGTGCTAGATAAAATCTTTTTAAATATCTTTATAAAATGCACAGTTGAACTGGCAAGAAATGAAGGAAACCTCAAAGACCAAAAGTAGAAAGAGAAGAGGAAAACAGAGAAATAAGTAAACACGCAAGACACTTTAATCCTGGCGGCATGTGCTGAATCTTGGTGACCTTGAAACAACCTTCTGAAATGGAACAAGAGACAAACCTTAGGGCCTGCCCATAGTGTGGCATCAAATATAGGAGACCATTTACTTTCAGCTGAAACCCCAAGGATGTATGAATAAAAAGTGAGCCAGCCTACAAGAGAGTGCAGTAAGGAATCTTGAGACCTTGGTACTTGTCTTGAACCAGTGGGGGGCAGGGAGGAAATCTTCCCTGAGAATTGACCCAGGTCTGAAAAGCAGGCCTGCAGGTACCATTCACACTGCCTCTCACTTGGAGGACTAGACTTTCAAGCACCTGGGAGTTTGCCAGGCTGACCAGCGGCGACTTGGCCTTAACAATTGTCTACAGTTAATGAGGACAAAATGCTAGGATTCCCCCAGACTTAGAGCAGCGGTCCTCAATTTTATTGTGCTTCAGAATCACTGAAGAATTTGTAAAAAAAAAACACAGTGCTGGGCTCCACCCCCAGAGATTCTCACTCAGTGGGCGGGGGGGCGCTGAGAATCTGTATGTCTAACAAGTTGCCCAGTGATGCTGAAGGTCTAGGACAACACTGAAATCACTACCTTGCCTGCATACTAGAATCATTTGTAGAACTTTAAAAACTATAGACACCTGCATCTAACCCCAGAGATTCTGGTTAAGTCGGCCTAGGGCATGGCCTGCACGTCAGAATTACCGAGAACAGAGTCTAAAAGCTCAGGGAACTGAGAATGTTGGTGTGGTTCTACAAAATGCAATCCGCCCAGCCCCTCCTCCCAAACCACCCCTCTCAGGTGGGCCTGAGGAACAAGCCTCAGTGAGAGGGACACCAGCATCTCTGAGGAGCTATGAGGTGTCTCTCCTTAACAGGCCAGAGGGGACAGTGGGGCACACCGACAGTGGGACTGGGTTCTCTGGTCATGAAGGGAATGATGGGACCCAGCAAGAGTAGAAGGTCAATACAGCACTTAACTGGAGGCGCAAGCGCCATAGTGAGTCACATGCCATCTGTGATCAGAGTTTTCTGACCTCCTAGAGTTGAAGACAAGGACAGCCTCTCATCCAGACCCAAGCCCAAGCTGCTTCATAGACCCAATGCTCCTCCATTAAGCTGACACTCCCTCCAAAGAGACCCTACAAAATGGCCACAGAGTGAATGCTGTGGATGTCGCCCACCACCCTCCATCCCCAGACTGTTCTCAGACATGTACCACGGGACCAAGCACTAGGGAAAGGGAAACAGCCAGACCCTCTGAAGTGATTAGATACTGGCTCTGAACTCGGGCCCATCTCTGGAGGCCGAAGAAACCACTGTACCATGGTAGTCAGATCAAGAAAGAGCTTGTCAAGGCCACGTGCCACATGGGGTCTCACTAAATCCATCTCACATCTGCCCAGTGGGCCCATGGACCTATCCTCAGTTACTGTCCTAGGCCTAGAACTTACTATCAGAAAACAGACACTCAGCAACTAGGAGGATTCCCACCGTGGATCCCCAAGCGGTGGACTGAGGACTATTCAGAGAACGAAGAGACAAAGTGGAAGCTCTTGGAACTACAACCCCTTCCCTGCCTGCCCACCCAGTGACAATAAACCAAAACCAGGTCATATTCAACCAGGTCAATGATTAGGAATCAATGGCACCAAAGACTTGAGAGGCGCGGCGATGGGGATTTCTGCCACGTCCCCGTTTAACTTGCCTGTCAGGCCAGCACGGAAGCCACGAGGGTTACAGAGCAGGACACAGATTACTGCCAATTTAATCAGCTGCTGATGCCTATTAGAGCTGCAGTTCAGACGTGCTATCTTTACTGAAGCAAATACACATAGCTCCCGGCACTTGTTATGCTTTCTTTTCCATCCTAATCAGTAAATAAAATCAGAAGCAGTTCCTACTTACCAAATTACTCCTATATCAAGTCTCCGGCTCTGTCATAATATAGTCCGGAGGGACCCCCATCACCTTGATAACCTGCAGGATGTCATACTGCTTCATTATACTGGTGACACGCTAACTGGACCTGGTAAGCAGCGCCCTAATTTGTATGCCAGAGGGTAGGAGATAAATCATGCAAAAGCTCTTGGTCTGCGACACTGGTGAAGTCCCTAGGAACCCAGCAGTCTTGGGCATGTGATAATATTCCTTCTAAATTAAGAGAGGGGGGCCTGGGTGGCTTAGCCAGTTAAGCTCCCGACTCTTGATTTCAGCTCAGGTCATGATCTCATGGTTCATGAGATCAAGCCCCGCATCAGGCTCTGTGCTGAAATCAGGGAACGTGCTTGAGGTTCTCTCTCTCCCTCTCACTCTGCTTCCCCACCCCACCACCACCAAAGATAAATAAACTTTAAAAAGTACTAATGAAGTAAAGAGAAGTTGCTGCACCTTGTATTGCCCACCTAGATAAGGAGGTTCAATAATGCGGGAGTCTGTTTTGATTTCATAGGCTCCAACCTACTTTACTGATCATTGATAAGACTGCCAGTTTTGAGAGGAAACCAAGGAAGGGTTCTGCAGCAGGTCCAAGCTGAAGTGCAAGCTTCTCTGCCAGCCGGGTCTTAAGAGTCAGCAGACTTAATGCTGTTGTAGCTGACGGTGGCCAACAGCGATGCCATACAAAGCCTATGGCACACCGTAGCAGCCGAATCACAGCACAGACCTCAAGGATTTGGAGATAAGGCCTGGTCCTGCCCTCTGTCAACAACCCTCCTCCTTTGAAAAGCAGCTCCTGCCTTGCTGGGGGGCCAGGAACAATACAGGACCTGCCCGGCCCACCATCAGCTGGAGGCTACCCATGACATCGGTGGCATGCAGTTATCATCTTATTTTTAAATTGAAACGGTAACAATGGGCTCAAGCCAAGCAGATTCACTCACTCCATATGCAGGTGACTCAGACTCCCATGATTATCTGCTCCCACTGCTCAGATGCCTCTCCTTTCCTCGACCTATACTCCCGATTTCCTAGAAAGTTCTAGATTTCGTCCCTCTCAGGAGAAAAAAGCATCAACCTGGTTTGCATATGGATCTGCATGGTATGTCTGCATCAGCAGGAAGTGGATGGCCACTTCCCTGCAACCCCATTCAATCTGGTCCACACAGACAATGGTGAAAGGAAATGCTCCAAGTAGGCAAAACTGTGGGTGGTACTTCTCTAAACAGAGAGAGATGGACTAAGGGATGGATCTATACCAACTCAGAGGCAGTAGCTAACAGCAGGGTCAAAAACCTAAAAAGAGGGGTGCCCGGGTGGCTCCGTTGGTTAAGTGTCCAACTTCAGCTCAGGTCATAAGTTCACAGCTCGTGGGTTCGAGCCCCAGGTCAGGCTCTGTGCTGACGGCTAGCTCAGAGCCTGAAGCCTATCCTCAGATTCTGTATCTCCCTCTCTCTCTGACCCTCCCCTGCTCAACGTTGTCTCTATCTCTCTCAAAAATAAATAAAAAATGTTTAAAAAACCTAAAAAGAACAAAATTATATTGCACCGCCCACCCCCCCAAAAAAAACTTGAAGTGTGGGGAGAGAGGTATATAGATGGAGGCCTCTTGAATGGAAACAGAGTGTAAATACGTTCAAAACCCACCCTATAAATGCCCACAAGAGGGAATCAACAGTCAGGTGGGAAAGCAGAATCACCCATGGATGCCAGTCAACATTCTTTACCGGTTACCCTGGTACTTGCTCAATGAACCCGCGCACAAACAAAACAACATGGAGGCCAGGCTGGAGGCTAAGTGTGGTCCCAAGAACATGGAATTCTGCTCACCAAGGATGCCTTGGCGACTGCCACGGCTAAGCTCCCGACCTGCCATGGACAATGACCAACACGGAGTCTTGATGGAACTCTGTTCCCCAGAGGACCCAGGCGGTGGCGCAGCGGCAGGCTGATTACACTGGAACTCTCCGATCGCGAAGCGAACAACATTTTGTCCTCACCTATTCCAGGCATGGACTAACCATCCCTGTTCCTAAACTTGAGACATCTCTGACATCCATGGTACTGCCCCCTTTCAATCAGTCTCCCCATGCAACTCCTAAATGATGTTCCAGAAATGGCATCCTCCCCACCTCCTTCTCTTTGGACCAAGAAGTAAGAGCAACTCCACTATTACTAACCCTGGATAACTGCACTCTCCCCTTTGTAAATGAACCATGAAATAATTATCCCAATTTGAGTGTGCCATGTGTTGGGAACCATGAATGATCTAATTCCCTTTGAAAGCCTCACTTTCCAGTTTTTTCCATAGTGGTTTCTGAAACCAATTAACATTGGAAGTGACAGTGCCCCTGACCCCCCCCGCCCATGGCTGCCTTCATCCTTTCCTTCTTGAAAAATCATACCAACATTCATACACTTAGATGGACCAATGAGTAGGTTGTCTGGTTTCATTTTGAGTAATAACCTTTGAAGCCTTCACAAACTATTGATTTTATAATTTTGGGTTCATTTTATACAAATTAAAATTTTAAAATAAGGAAGTGTTGGAACTGCCAGGGACAGTGGATTCATATGTCCTCTTGGCATCTGAAAATTAGCCCCTGAATTCCACTTCCTGGCTACTCACTGAGCAACAATGGTCACCAATGGCAACTGTGAGACAGTGGCTAAGACAGGGTGGTACAAAGTTAAGACACTGGCAGTCTGCAAAGACCTCAATCTAGAACCTCCCTTCAACGATGAAGAAAGCCATGCTGTTCTAACAAGGTACGGCAGCCACGACTCTCAGCAGCTCTCCTGGAGAGAAACACACACCCCTGCATTTCTACCCTTCTCCACCTCCCTCTGGCAACCTCAGCCGGACCTGACTGACAGGGAGGGAGAAGCCATTCCAGGCAGAAAAAAACAAAGTCAGAAATATATTCCAGACACTGCCACACTGTCCTGCTAGGCCCTTTCTTCTGTGTGTGATGAAGGAGCTACTGGGGGGCGGGGGGGGCGGGGATAATATACATACAGATCTTTATCAAGGGCTGAATGACATTTTTATTTGGGATCAGCAGAACACAACTATGCCAGCTACACATATGTTTTCTAGAGAAAATAAGTTAGGGGTGCCTGGATGGCTCAGTCGGTTAAGCATTGGTGACTCTTGATTTTGGCTCAGGTCATGATCTCACAGTTCGTGGGTTCAAGCCCCACATCAGGGTCTGCACTGACAGCGCAGAGCCTGCTTGGGAATCTTGCTCACTCTCTCTGCCTTCTCCCACTTGTGTTTTCTCTCTCTCTCTCTAACTAAACACAAATTTTTAAAGAAACAAAGTTATCATTGTACTGCATTGAGTCTTTTAGGGCCTGGAATATTTAAAAGTTATGGCACAAAGAACATAACCTCAATGCTGTAGTTTTTGAGCTTGCTATCTATAACTACTATTATTTACTTGTTACAATGTTCTTAATAGTCCTCCCACCAACACTCCTCAAATAGTGGAAATACAAAGGCAGCTCATTTGAAATTGCAGTTTCCTGCCTCAGGGATCAACTCTGATTAGTTTTGTTTTGTGCAATTCTCTCCATCACCAATTCTCTTTCCAGGTTTCTTTCATCTAATAGAGAATTAAATGTGATGCTCTGCTAGGTTCTCAAGGATTACTAAATTGTATCACATTCAAATATATAAACCTCACAACTGCTGCTCAAAAAATTTCATAACAAAGGTATGTGCATAGCCCAGGTAAAATGAGCATAAAAATAAAAGCAGAAAACACAGAAGCTAAAAATTATTCTACAAGATGTCAGGTAAGAAATTAAATCAACTCTACCATTATAAGAAATTAGGAAACATGCCTTTTATGAATCCTGATGTGAGACGTTTAATTTGTATGCAAAAGTGATTCAAAAATGGCAATTCCCCCAAATGATATGTACTTCATCATGGCTTAATACAACAAATCCACAATGTTTCACTTTATTCTACACAAAGACCTGACTACTATTCAACTGTTACTTTATCATTTTCAAAAAAAAAAAAAAAAGGGTCTCTCATGCTATACAAAAAAAAGTAACAGAAAAACAAGTTTGTTTAGCAGGAGGTACAAGGGCAGATTCACTGAAACTAACAATGTGGGGGATTATAATTGGTAACAGTCTCAGCTCAGGGCTATAAACAAGCCAGAAATGGTTTCGCAGAATCTGATGTAAAAGATGACATCTCTCAGCCCCTCAACACAAAAACCCCTGAGGAGACTTATACCAATCCTGTAGTGGGGTACAAAGCACTTTGGGGCAATATGTAATAACTACAAAAGGGGAGAGGGATAGAAACCCAACAAGGTAGGAAATCATTTTTTCAGGAAAGCATCTAGTGCCATTTTTACAAATTGTTATCAACTAGAAGATCCTGCTCAAATGTAGGTTTCAGAAAGAAAAGTATTACCAGAAACATGGCTAATTTTTGAGAAGTTCTTCCCACAGGCTACATTTTAGCAAGTGCTTTGTCTTGAGTTGGGACACATGCTGGCAGGCACGTGACACTGTTGTTAACGGAGTCCTGATGAGGACTCAAATTTAAATAGCCCCTTTCCAAAGAAGAGAGAAATCATGGTCTCTGAGATTCTGGTTGAAAATCTAGGTCTATGCTTCCTGTTGTCCTGCCAAGCAGCAAAGGTAATAATGAGTCTAACTCAAAGTGTATTTGGAGGTCAGATGAGGCTGATGTCCTTCTCACTCCTGATAACATTCCCAAACCTTCCATCGTACCAAAGGACCCATGATTCAGTCTCGCATCGTCATAGTACACTAGCCTCCTTGATACCCTTGACTACTGACTCCCTGTGCCCTCCTCTTCCCCACTGAGGACACTGGCTCCTTGCCCCTCACCTTACTCCCACCTGTACTCCTGTCCACACCTTCATCAAAGTGGACATCCACACCCAGCACCCTGACCAACAGTTCCTTGGGCTCATCACTCAGCTCCTTGGCCTGTTCCTCCATTGCAACTCAGCTGCTCACCCCACAGTCACATGCTGGACCCTTCGTGTACCTCCAGTACTTCTCAAATCCAAATGCTCTCTAATCTCCACTCACATCTTTTTAAGATCCTTTTTGAAAGTCCTTCCACAATAATTGTTAAAACTCAATGATACCATCCGGGCCAATGAGTACACTCACTTCTCACTACCTTGCTTTCCTACATGGACTGGATCTTGGGGCATAAAACTCAAAACCATAGGGCCTTATGTGAAAGGGCTTGGAAGTGGCCCTCTCTCCCTCCAATGGACTCAACCAGTCCTGTGATTGAAACCCAACTGTCTTCTGGAAAGCATCATACAATGAGACAGATTGGTTTCTTTCACCTTAAATTCTTCACAACAAGCTTGGTCTATAGAACCCTATTTTCTTTTCCTAGTGAGCTAGCTTTCCCACTCAGGGAGAGGACAGCTTCATAGCTTCTCTACTTCAAATATACTGGGCACTCATCCCCCTCTTTCTGATGCTGACCTTGACGTACTCCATTGTCAAGAAGCCAGTAGATGAAGATCCTGCATCTTCCCACCACCTTATCATACCCTCTTCCCCTCTCCACCTACCCTGATTAGTCCTTTCTTCCTTATTATAGTGGATACAGGGCCCCTTCTGACCTCAGGCCAATCATCCCTCCTACTCAGTCACTCCCTCCTACCCATTTGAAGGATTATATATTTTCAGCTAGCCCCTCACTAGCCTTTATCTTCAATGCCTCCCTCTGGAGTCAGTCTCTTCTACTGGCATTTAAATGTGCTTCTCACATCAGAGCCAAACTTCTTTATCTAGATACATATCTACCACTTGCTCACCTCTGGTTTTCTACACAATCATTCCCAACTATTATGTGCCTCTTACTGCACATAAACTGCTCTTACAAAAGGTCACCAATAACCCTCATCTTGCCAAGTCCAAGAGAAATGTCTGTTTTCAACTTAACCTACATCTGAGAAGCAATAAAAAGGGTGAGCATTTTCTCATTGGCACGTGGCTGTCCCTTCCCCTCTACTAAAGCAATGGTCCTGAGCTTCTTTCTACTTCACCACTGCTCCTTCGCAGGCTCCAGTAGGACTTCCTCTCTTTTAATACCCTTTGTCCCCTATAAAGTTCTGCGAGGACAGGGACAACATCTTTTTTGTCTACCGTTCTGTTTTCAGCACCTATTCCATTACTTGGCCCAAAGAAAGTGCTCATTAAATATCTGATGATGAGAGACCAAAAAATACATAAGTATACCTTGATCCATACCTAATATCCCATACAAAATTAACTCCAAATAAATCAGAGGCCCAAACATAAAATCCCAAACTTAAGCTTCCCTCTTAGCACAGCCAGCAGCATGTCAGTCTCATAAAATCCCAAACTGCAAAAGTTTACGAAGAAACACAGGAGAAATGTTTTGTGATCTCGGGATAGACAAAGCTTTTTTAGATCCGATATGAAAAGCATGATCCGTAAAAGCAGAAAGCTGATACTTAATCAAAATTAACTTCTGGATACCAATATAAAGAGAAAACGACAAAGCATGGAGTGGGAAAAAATACTGAAGATATAAAGCACTCACTGATACAGATATTTAGATGTACAGACAGAGAGCTAAATAGTGAGGGGTGGTATATGGATGGATGCTAGGAAGACAGATAACTCAGTAATAGGTGGCTCAGTGATATGAAAACAACTTTAAGGAACTTTGGAGATTATGATTTCCCCAAAATGAGTTACTCTATACCCAGCCTCATCTCCTTCAACCACATGCTTGCCAACTGCAAAGTGTCTTGGATCATTGCTAGCTATACCTACGTGATGAAACCTCTACCAACCTGTGTCCTTCAAGCTAATGTTGCCTGTCTTGTACTTTCTCATGAAGCTAAATAAACTTGATGTTGAATGACAATCAGTGTAAATATAAATATACATTAATGAATATACCATTACATATGTATATACTACCATACATAGAGCGACTGAATTCAGCAGAAGTCATCTAATCTCAGAGCTATTTTGGCAGAAAGGTTTTCAATAATGAATTAACAGACATAGGGCCTCCAAACTTTTCTTTCTGATTAGGGCAATCCCAGAAAGTTGTGTCATTCAGGCAACTTGCACATTTCAGGTAAACCGCAAGTATGTAGGCCTGAAGTTATCCCTTAGTACCTTTTGATGGATGCTGGATTTATACTGCTCTGTCCCTTTTAGTCCTGACACTGGTAACTTTTCTCTATTTTTTAATCAATCTAGCTAGATTTCAATCATTTTAAGGTACTGAAGTATGAACTTCAGTTTTACTGTTTTTTATCTACTACTACTTAACCTGATTCATTGATTTCGGCTCTTATTTTTATTATACCTTTATTTTAATTGCATTGGGTTTAATTTGCTCTCCTCTTTCTAGCTCCTCACATTGGAACTTAAAACAGTTACTTTCTAATATAGTGGTTCTAAAAGCATAGCCCTGAACCAGCAGCATCAAAAATCACCCAGGAACTTTATTAGGAATGCAAATTACTATGCCCCATCCAGCCTCACTGAATGAGAAATTATGGAGGGGAGGGCCAATAATCTGCATCCTAACAAACCTCCCAGGTAATTCTGATGCACACTAGAGTCTTCAGAACTCCTGTTCTAAGATGGGCACTTCACCCCATAGCTAGTTCCCTCTTAATTCCACGTTAAAATTAATCCCAAAACATTTTTGATGTTTCAGGTGTCTATTATCATTTACTTTAAAATAGTATCCAAATCCTCTGGAGAGTTCTTTATTGGCACATGAGTTGCTTATAAGGATTTTATTTCCAAACATTTAGGGGATTTTTCCAGATTTCCTCCTGTCATCTATTTCTAATTTCATTCTACTGTTGTCAGAGAATTTAGTCTAAATTTTAATTAATGTCATTAATCCAATTTATTTTAATCTGTTGTTAAGATATGTTTTTCTGTGGCTGAAAATGTCATCTTAGTGAATATTCAGTGTGTACTTCAAGTGAATGTGTTTTACAGTTGCTGGAGTTATGGTTCTATAAATGTCACACTAGTTCATTTTCATTTGTATCGTTCACATCTTACATGTTCTTTCTGACTCCTTGGTTAAAATATATCCAACAATCATAATGGATTTATCTACTTATACTTGTGGTTGCAGCAAGTTTTTCTTCATCTATTTTAAAGCGCTATTAGCTGATGTATACAAATTAAGGATTGTTATTACTTCCTAACGAATTGAAACTTTCATTATAAAATATTCATCTTTATCTCTTAATGTCTACTTGGTTATTAATATAGCCACACAAGTTTTCTTATTAGTATTTCCATGGTGTATCTTTTTCCATGTTTTTTAGCTTATCTTTATCTTTAAAGTAGGTCTCACATAAAGTGTACATAGCTAAAGCAGGTCTCATGTCAAGTGTCCTTTATTCAATAGGACAATCTCTCTCCTTTTGCATAGACTATTTAAGCCACTAACACTGAATATAATTACTAATGTGGTGATGTTTAAATCCATCATCTTGCTATTTGCTTTCTCTTTGTCCCATTTGGTCTTTCTTCCTTTCTTCCTACTCTGCTTATTTTCAATTGAGTATTTAGTATTTAATCTCTTATACTGCTATTTAGCTGTACCTGTTTGTTTACTAGATACTCTGCAGGGTTTAAGAGCATCTTTAAGTTATCACAGTTCACTTTAAATCAACATTATACTATTTCATCATTATACTGTTTCATATACAGTGTAACACAAATATGTATATGCTCCACATAAAACATAAAATGAGAAAGAAATATTTGATAATTGTTGACATTTTTCCAAAATTCATGATAGGTATCAGCTCACACTGCCAAGAATCTTGTTGAACTGGGACCAAGATATACATATGAGGGGAACAACTAGGTGAAAATATCAGACAACAGACAAACTGCTGAAAATATCAAAACTAAAGAGAAAATCTTGAAAGCAATTAGAGAAATGCTATATATTTAACACACTGGGGAACAAAGACATGAATGAATGCGGACTTACCAGAAACCATCAATGCCATAAGAGGAGAAAACAGTATTTTTAAAATGATGAAAGAAAAATAAAATGCTGTCTCAGAATTATGTTATCTATGAAAATACTTGTAAAAATAAAGAAGAAATAAAGAGAAAATGGGTAAATTCATCTCCCAACAGAGAATTTAACATGAAATGTTACAGTAGATCTTTCAGGTTAAAGGCAAATAGGTCTAGATACAAACCTGGGTTTATAAGAATAAAGAATACTGTAGCAGTGAAATATCTTAGAAAATACACTTTTTCTTAATCACAGACTCACAGGGAGCCCCAAGACTACTGCAGAGAGATCCCATATTCTCTTCCTCCAGTTCCCCACAATGGTAACATCGTGTGCAATTACAGTAGTATCAAAACCCAAAAATGTGGCCTTGGTACAGCATGTATGTACAGCCCCACATCATTTTATCATATGCGCAGATTCGTGCAATCACAATACAGAACGATTCCGTGATCACAATGCTCTCCCTTATGCTAGCCCTTTACAGTGAACTCTCCCTCTTCTCTCAGTATCCCTAACCCCTAGCAACCACCCGTCTGTTTTCCAACCAGCTCTATCACTTTGTAATTCCAAGAATAACATTAACACAACCTTTCACTCAGCACAATGCCCTTGGTATCCATCCAAACTACTACTACCCATCCAAACACCTACTGCACTCATCAATAGGTCCTTCCTCTTCACTGTTACATAATATTCCGTGGTAAGGACTGTACCAAGGTTTATAGGACTCACAAACCGAAGGATGTGCTAGTATTTCCAGGTTTTGGCTACAATAAATAAAGCTGGTACGAATCGGCAAATACAGACTTTTGTATAAACAGAATATTTCATTCTCTAAAAGGAAGCTCAGGAGCAAAACCTCCTGAGTCATATGGTAACTGTAGGTTTCATGTGTTACAAAACTGCCAAAATGTCTTCTAGAGTGCAAGTACCACTTTACACTCCCACCAGCAGTGGACAAAGATCCAGTTCGCAGCATCTCTGCCAGCGCTTGGTATTGTCATTATTTATTATATTGTTTTAATACTCATGTAGATGCAGTCTTAGTTTGCATTTCTATAATGAATAATGCTAAATATCTTTTCATGTACTTACTTCCCAGTCATATAACCACTTTGCTGAAATTCTCTCACATCTATTGCCCATTTTCTAATTTTTTTTATTCCTTTGTTTGTTTACCATGGAGTTTTGAGAGTTCTTTACTATTGTAAACAGGAGTTCTTTGTCAGACACATAGTTGTAAATATTTTCTCCCACGTGTAGTTTGTCTTTTCATCATCTTAACAGGGCCTCTGCCAGAGCAAAAGCTAATCATTTTGCTGAAGTCAATCTGCTGATTTTTTTGTTTTGTTTTTTTGCCTTTTAGGGATCATATTCTTGGTGTCAAGTCTAAGAAATCCCTAAGAGTCATGAAGAGTTTCTCCTCTGAACTCTGTGGATAATCTTATTTTCTTACAAAGAGTGTGGAGTTTTGTTGTCAAGCAGTTAAAATACCAATCACCTCAATCCTATGAAGGCTAAGTTTTCCTTTAGTTCCAAGGCATAGTTCTTAGACCTAAAATGTAGCCCTTCTGGAATTTCAGTGCAAAGCCCAAGGTGTTTATCAAACCACTCTTCACTTGGCTGGACCTGACCCCAAAGTCTATCTCCCCAGCACTGGGCAACTGCTGAAATTTCTGCTCAACTCTTCGGCCTGCCGGCTGCTGCCTTTTGCCCGGCTCCGTGCACTGTCACTCAGCACCAGCACAGCCTCCCAGGTAGCCAAGGACTGCAGAGGAATCGCTACACACATTTTGTGGCTCTTCTCTTCAAAGATTTCCCCCCTGCTCCTTTTCTACCCTATCTAGCAATGCCAAATTCCAATCTTGGTTCCTTGGCTCACCAAGACTGTCGTGTTCTGCCTGAGCTCTGTTCTGCTGCATGAACTCAGAAGCCCTGCAGGGAATACGCCAATCCAAAGGACGTCTCCCATAGCCTGCTCCCCTCTTTTGAATGGTGGGTCCTCTCCAGCTTCTACATGTTGTTTTTAGATTCTGTCCAGGTCCATCACTGTTCTGGACAGAAGGGTTAAGCCCAATACAGCTTCTCAACCATCACCAGAACCAGAGCTCCAACTCGGGTCTGACTGTTAACTTTTCAGTTTGGAAGAAGTATAAATTTATATCCCAACATGATGAAACTCAAAAAGCAGTTTCCAAATTTATACGGAAGACACTTTTCCCTTTTCTAGAGTTGAAGATAAAAATCTTCCTTGTTCTCTCCCTACAGGGACAGGTGAGTTGCTCTTCCCCACCCACTTCTAAATGCCCCCCTAACTTGTAGGGGTAGCTCGTCCAGGGTCATATCTGCAACTAATTGCTTCAGGAGAACCCTGGGCTTCATCTTCTATTCTTAAATTGTACCAAAACTCAGGGGCACCTGGGTGGCTTAGTCGGTTAAGCGTCCGACTTTCGCTTAGGTCATGATCTCGCGGTTCGTGGGTTCGAGCCCCGCATCGGGCTCTGTGCTGACTGCCAGCTCAGAGCCTGGAGCCTGTTTCAGTCTGTGACTCCCTCTCTCTCTGACCCTCCCCTGCTCACGCTGTCTCTCTCTCTCTCTCTCTCTCTCTCCTGGAAATAAATAAAACATTTAAAAAAAATTGTACCAAAACTCAGAACTCTAACAGCAATAACCCACAACGCACTGGCCCTAAACAGTCTTTATGTTTCAGATTTCAATTTTCGCTGTTTCTGACTTTCGAGAATTTCCCTTATTTTCTTCTGCAATCGGCTATGTATTTTAAAGTCTCTTTGTTAAAGATTTTATCCCGCATTTCTTGCTTTTTGTTTTTTGTTCTGCTACTTAAATATTTTCAGATTATCCAAGTAGCTACACTTAAAGGTCATATATTATGTTTATAGCGAGAAAAAAATCATAATAAATGTTACATAGAAAAAGTAGGGGAAAAGAGTTTCATATATGTACCTAAAATACACCTAAATATAGTCAAAGAGCACAACAGGTATCCTTTTGTTCTTTGAAGATGTTTTAAGCTGAATTACTAGGATTGTGGGAAATCAGGACCATGACAAAACAGACTGTGAGCAGTGGTGCTAGCGAGGGAAAGCTCCAGGACTCTGCATCACTTCCTCTGCCGTCCCTGGTGGCACATCATCTAAGCCTAACCCTGAACAAGGGCTCCAAGTCAACACTTTTATCCTACAACCTCTAAAATATACGTGGGATCTGTCTCTAAATGCAGTTGATCACATCCTATGCTTAGAGTTCCAAAAGCATACAATGTTCAGAGAGAATTAAATAAGTTAAATAATGCTCCCAATCACCATACATCTCTCCACTGCTTAATATAAAATTTAATTATGAAATCAATTCAGTACAAGGGTGAATATCACAGTGCCGATAATCTTAAATCAAGAATTCTTAGGAGATATTCTGTTGAGCAACAAACTCATAAAATGCGATTACCCAAGAACAAAAAAAAAAAAAATTAGGACATAAAAAAGCAAACTACAGGTGCCTGGGTGGCTCAGTCGGTGGAGTAGGAGACTCTGGATCTTGGGGTTACAGGTTCGAGCCCCACATTGGGTGTACAGATTACTTAAAACTAAAATCTTTTAAAAAAAAATCAAAATAAATTTTGAAATTTAGATTTATTTAAAAACAATAATGACAATAATAATGTTGCATAGCACAGTAAACTTAATAATCTGTTGAAAATGAAAAGAGAAAATAATAGCAATTAACATGTCATAAACTGAAATTGTGCATTTCAATTTAGAAAAAGGTTGAAACGGTTATAACTCAAAAGATTTATTATTTTCTTATCGTATATTTAACATAGTTAAAGTGACACTGCAAAGGAAAAAGATGTACCTCCACAATGCAGATATTTGGCCTCACCTCTTTAACCGAGTGATCAAAGTATAACCAGCAGGGGAAACCTGACACCATACGCTACCCAGTATGATGAAATATGAAGCCCCCACCCTCACCTGTGATAAATGTTTACCCAAAAACAAAGCTTAATCTGAATCTAATCAAGCGTCTCAGCCGAACTTACAATTTATAGGAACTTTAGGGACTAGATGACCAGGGGGAGGGGCCGGGGAGGAAAAGACAGAAGAATCCAGAATGTGGAAGAACATTCTACAAGACAAGTAGCTTGGATTCTTCAAGAAATCAATGCCATGGTGGGAAAAATGAGGCGACAAATCTACAAGAAATATTAACACACGCCGCCTTAAAAGAAAACCAACAGTGGATTATAAAAACAAACAAAAAACTCCACAAGCCAAGTGAAGTTTCTGTTAAAAACACAAAGGTGGTTTAATTTTAGGAATGCCAATAATTCCTGTTAACAGAGACAGAAAAACTATGCCATCACCTCTACAGATGTCCTATAATCAAATTCAACACTCATTCATGCTAAAAATAAAAACTTGATAGAGACTTATTTAACAAGACTTCACACCAAAACCAAGTGTTAATGAGAATACAGAACACTGGAAAGTCTTTCACTGCTGTGAGGATTTTCATTTTATACAACTTTTTTAGAAAATCACTTAGACTATCCTCTAATGTTGAACATACGCATACCCTATGACAAGCAGTTCTAACTCCCAGGTTTACGCAACAGAAAGCTCACATATGTATACCAAAGTGAGTGTGCATGAATTACTTAGAACAGCCAAATATGGAAAAATACCCAAAGGTCCACCTCCAGTGGTGGGTATATCCATTTAATGAAAATGAACTAAAGGTATCTAAAACAACAAGGATTCCCCAAACATAACATGGAATGAAATAAGCCAGATACCAAAGAATACATGTTATCTGATAGATTTTAAATACAATTCAAAAGCAGGCAAAATAATCATAGTATTAGATATTATGGTAGTGATCACCTATAAAGCAAAGGGAGAGACTAGTGACTGGAAAAAGGTGTAAGGAATCTCCTGCCGTGCTGGTGATGTTCTATTTCCTGACCCAGTCTGCATTTCTCGGGTTTTCACTTTGTGACAAGTTACTGAGCATGATATACATGTTTTCTAAACATTTCTGTATATCTGTAACTCTTTAATTAACTAAAAAGCATTATAATTTTTAAGCCAAACAAGCAAGCACAAAGTAATCCCTAAATTCCTAATCCCTAAATATGTAACACAAATTGAAGAATATATATAATTATATAGCATATCAGTCACAAAAATACACAGTGAAGAATTATTTCAATCAACCTGAAACTCAGTATTTCAGCTGTATACATATCCAGTGAAATATCCCAAGGACCATAACAAAAAACAAAATCAAACAATGGTACAAAAATACCTTAAACTGTACTTTGCAGTTTTACTGTTAGCAATGATATCGGTATTATTTTTAAACTATTTATTCTAAACCAGAAGTTAAAGAAAATAATTATGTTAAAGTCATTAGCAGCCAAGATTTTCAGGTTACAAGAAAAATAAAAATTTTAAACCAGAAAGGTAAAATCTCAGATTTAAATTTGAAATTGGAAGTGTCAGTATGAATGGACTTATTTTTCATTTTAAGAAATATTTCCTAATTCTAACCCCCTCAAAGTTCTAGAAGAACTGCTAATCCCAGTAGCAATGAACACCCCTACCCAGACTTTGATCTCTAAGTACCATTTCCAACTAAAATTAAACAAAGTTCCTTAAAAAAATTGCTGTCAAAACTAAGGCTTAATTATTCCCAAGCTAAGCCTGTGAAATCTTGTTGACAGAATGCAGGCAAGTTATCAGAGACAGTAGTAGAGTCATGTTGAAAAGAGAGAAGCAGGGGCGCCTGGGTTGCTTAGTCGGTTAAGCGTCCGACTTTCGCTTAGGTCACGATCTCGCGGTTCGTGGGTTCGAGCCCCGCATCGGGCTCTGTGCTGACTGCCAGCTCAGAGCCTGGAGCCTGTTTCAGTCTGTGACTCCCTCTCTCTCTGACCCTCCCCTGCTCATGCTGTCTCTCTCTCTCTCTCTCTCCTAGAAATAAAAAAAAGAAAAAAAANGCAAACTCAAAAGGGCTCCCATTGGACTTATTACAATTTAAGCATCAAAAAGACTAATAATGCAAAAGAGGGAAATATATAAACATACATGTATTAATCCACAGTTCTTAATACAAAGAAAATCTCATTGGCCACATCACGATTACGAAGGCACCCACTCATTGTTCTGAAAAATAATCTGTAAAGGAAACAATCACTTATCCTGCCTTTGCTAAACAAACTATATTTCAGGATAATGTAGTTAATAGCGGCAAGTTCTCCTGTAAGAAAAACTCCTAACTAGGGGCACCTGGGTTGCTCAGTTAAGTGCCAACTTCAGCTCAGGTCATGATCTCAGAGTTCGTGGGTTCAAGCCCGGCATCTGGCTCTGTGCTGACAGCTCAGAGCCTAGAGCCTGCTTCAGATTCTGTGTCTCCCTATCTCTGCCCCTTCCCTGCTCACACTCTGTCTCTCTCTCCCTCTCTCAAAAATAAACATTAAAAAAAATTTTTTTTAAAGAAAGAGAAAAATTCCCAATTATAAGTCAGAAAGTGAAAATTATCACTTTTGCAACCCTAATGGGTTAAGGCATTAAAGCAATGATCAATGGATGCTAAGAACTATGAAATAAAAGAGAGATGGGCAGTCTTGCAATAAGGCTGACAACACTTGCAACCAGCGAGCAATCCTAACATCACCAACGGGGAGGCAACCAGACACTGCCTGCCTCTCCCTATGAGGCAACAGGAAATACACAGAACCAACTATGCAGAATTCCAACCCCCCCTTCCATAAAATCGGACTTGAATCTAATCAAGGCTACACATCAAAACCAGCAGTTCACAGGAAATGTAGGCGATTAAGGACCATGTTAAATGGCACCAAAAGGGTGGCATAAAATGTCCACCATTCCAGCTTTGGCTAAAACAAATGACAATGTGTCTTTAGTAGAGAGAGTAAAAAGCAATAGGGAAATGTTTGTAATTAAAAGACTTAAGACTCTACGTTACCTCAATGCAAGACCCCATTTCAACCCTGGATCAACGAAAACGTACAAAGTGAATGTCGGAGACCATCAAGAAAATCTGGAGAGCGGCTCTGATCCCATGGCTCCCTGGGAGGAACCAGTGTGGCTGCAGGAGACCAAGGAGGACTGTCCTCTGGCCACCATGAAACTCAGGGCACCACCAGTGCAAGGTGCCCCCCCCCGCCCCCAAAGGCCAGGACACCTTCACTCCGCAGCCCCCACTCACAGCACGGAGCAATTAATGTGGGATTGAGCAGAAGCTCTAGAGCCCAAGAGATGACCCATACCCACTATAACCCTCGCTGCTGATGACCTGTCCCTGGGCATGAAGAACCTCAATGGTACTAGAGCGGATACGGTACATGTTCCAAACTCATCTGAGTTCGACTCAGTTAAAGGAGTCTGGATTCCCAGATTTAAAATTAGACAATGACAATGATACCTATAATTACACTGTCAAGGAAATTACTGAAGCTGTTCTGGGTCAATGAAAACTCTGTAGGTAAATGTAATGCCTCCATAATCCCATTACATGCTAAACCAAACGCACAGGAATGTTTTCTGTTCCTATCCACACATAAACCACAGCCATTCAACATGGCCATGTGCAGGTGCCGACGTGCCAAAGAATAACCATGATGTTCACGTTGCCCTTGACCTGTGGGCTCTGGGATCCACTCCAGCTCTCTTCATAATACTGGGTTATTCATTCTCTGTGGTAATAAGATACACAAAGGTTTCCATCCAAATAGCCTGGATGCTGTAGGTTAGGATGTCTTGTAGTCAAAATGACTAAATATGAATCCCTGAATGCTAGCCAAATCTAAGCTACAATCATTTGTACGTAAAGTGACTCTTCATAGGCGAGCTTCCCATAAGCCTCCACATCCTATTATTCAAAAAAGCTCTGGTTTCTATACATTTGTCAGAATGCTCTTCCTTCAAGTAGGAGGTAATGAATTAGAAAAAAATAATCACTTATTAATTTTTCTGCGATTACCAAAAAAAAGGTTTACCAGTACCCTAAATGCTCTCAAGCAGTACAAACTGAAATAAATGGGTTCTCTCCAATGGTACGCCAAAATGGGAGAGTTCTTGATGCCCTGACTGCTCAACAAGGAGATGCGTGTACTGTAATAGGTGAAGTATCGTTTCCATGTTGACAAATCAGGAACTGTGACCCAAAATCTAAAGGATCTTAAAGACCAGATAAATTTTTTCATTTAGTAGGTGACATGCCTCCCACAGCCCCATTCAGCTGGCTGAGCCTTGGCTCCTAGGAATCCCGCTCTCAGGATTTTTCAGTCCTTGGCCACTGTTCTCCTGACAACCATCGGATGAACCTCCCTAGTGGGCTGCATCCTCTCCGGGGTTTCAAATGCCTACTGACAGCCACGTGCACACCGAATGACATCCTCAAGCATCAGGCAACTGGATGAAATCAACAACAACCACAGAAGTGATGAAAACGACAACTACGTGGCTTTCCAGCCTGACGAATCCTAACAGAAAACAGCGAATATGGGACTCTCTGGCCTGCTCAGAACATGATCAGAAAGAGGAAACTGTTAAAATCCAACAGAGAAACCAGACTTGAAAACTCCCTGAGCAGACAAAAGCAGTGAGTCAGAGACACGAAGCTTCATTTAACTTATTTTGCAAAACTAGCAAGGATGACTTGACCCAGGTCACTTCTGGCTTAGTCCTCTGGATATGAGAGGTGAAACATAAACAGCTCCCCCAAGATGATAGGAGGATAACCACTAACCCGCTCCTGTCAAGAAGGTTCCACTATTATAACCAACCCCTGTCAAGGATGCACACTCGCTGCTTTCACAGTGTAAAAGCTGCTTTACACAGCTTACCTCGGAGCCTCAGTCCATGTTTTGAGGGTTCCCAGTTTAGAAACTGTCTTAAGTATGGGCACAATAAACTTTTACCAATCACTACTTCAAAAAAAAAATAGAAAAAAGAAAAAAAAATCTGAATCCTGACTAGATATTAGAGGATATTCAGAAAACACTGTTGATTTGGTTGGCTGTGATACTGGTATTGTGATTGTATTTTTTAAAATCCTTTTCTGTTACATATATGTACTGAAATATTTATGAGTTAAATGATACCTAAGATTTTTTCTTTAAAAAAAAAACATACGATCCTGAGGGGAGGGAGAGGGAATGAGACAGGGAGGGGGAGGCAGAGGAGAAGAGAGAGATGACAAACAACACTAGCAACATGCTGATAATTATTGGAAGTGAGTGGTATCTCCTTATTCTACTCTCTGTACGTTGATGTAGGCTAAGACTTTCCATAGTAAAAATGTTTAATGAAGGGGTCAAACTGGAAAGCCTGTTAAAATTTTCCTTCCAGTTCTAAATTTTAGGTTCTATATTCAACTTTTTCTATAATGTATCCATTGCATGCTTAAGACTAAATCTAGGCAGTATATCAGGATTATTTCTTTAAAAATACTACACAGAAGAAGCACTATGATTACAGGGTGGTAAGTGTGTCATCCAGGAGAAGAGGATTAAGAAGCTGCCTATCTGTAGAAAAGAGAAGAATGGAATAAATGCTTCTAAATACATATAAGAGATCACGACCAGCTCTTTTCTGTAGCCACTGGTGAAAGAGCGAGATGAAAGAGATTTCAATTATACCACAGGGATAGTAAAATAGCTTTTTCTCCATCTCTTCTCTTTGTAACGAATTAAACTGCCATACTTCCCTACCATTCTTTCAATGATTTATTAAATCCTCGAGCGCTGACTCAGTGCCTAAAATACTCGTTGCTCTGCTGGCCAGGCACCGTAAAATACTAAGGTAAGTTACAAAATGAGGTTCTATGCCTTTAAAATACCTAGAAGATCTTCGACCACAATATTTTTCGTTTTTGTTTTATCTCCACCAGTAGTAAACCTGCTAGAGAAGCCAGTATCTCAAACCCAAAATTTTATTCATGAAACCATGAACACCCACGACTGTGAGTGTTACAGAAACCTGGTCTCCAGAGCGCAGCTTCAGCAATGGGCTCCATGGGGTTCTCAAATCCCCTGAAATGACTGCATTTTTCTGGAGAGGCTGCCACGGCGTCCATTAATCTCAAATCGCAATAATCACTAATGGAATAAAACCACATGGCCTGCAGCAACAACACGAAAAAACAGGGAAAAGATGAAACTCCGTATTGTGTACCTGTTAAGCCAGCTTCTTCTCGAAGTTGAGAAATTCAACTTCTAAAACTTTGTTTGTAGTGTTTGAGTGCCCTCTAGTGGCCGCCTCCATTGTCACAACCAACGGCTCATAGCCGGAATTAAAAAAGAATGAAGAAGTGTAACAAACAATACAAGATGGCATCACGCAGGAGAACCCGGCACAACTTCGAGGCACTCTGTGAACGTCTCACGATCTAGAAGAACTTGGCGCACAACAGAATGTGCTTAATTCAAAAGTTTCCCAGATATTTCATCACATACTATGGCATTTTTTTTTTTTTTAGTAAAGTATAATTTTTCCCAAGTGTCATTTCAAATCAATAAAACATCAGGTAACCCCCAGAAAAGAACAGTGCACCGATGAAAGATACAAGAACCTCAGGAATTAACACCCATCCCCTCCTCTCAATGGAGGCAGCAGCGAGAAAGCAATGTTGTTTAACAAGGGACAGCAAGCAGGAACTGGGGAAACGCTTGGAGAACACAAGGCACCCAGTCTCTGGAGAGAGAGAGGCGCTGGCTAACGAACCACCTGCGCGCACACGGAGACAAGCACCGCTCAGGAACTGCCCGACCAAACGCTCTCAGTGGCGGCACGAACGGCAGCTGCCAGGGGGCAAGAGGGGGAGGCCACAGGCATGGGGCCAGGGTGGGAGCTGAGCACAGCACCCAGGGTGACTGACACTCCCCAGAGACTGCAGAGGTCTTCTGCCCAGACCCGGGGGAATTCCTACGGCAGCGGAGGATACTGTCTGTAACCACGGCGACCAGGAGCCCCAAGGACAGAGACGCCAGTGGGCTGGGCCCTCATGACACCAGCCTTGGCCTCCAGCCTGTGTCCCCAGGCTCTGCCACAGGCACCCCCTCACCTCCACACCTTCCAAGACATCTGCCTACATACACATCTCCTTCAGGAAGTCCAGCACCACGGGGGAACCGACCCTCTAAACACGAACCTTCACAGATTCAGGGCATTTCTGAATGTATAGATCCGTCTTGCCCAGGAAACATCCCACTGAGGTCTAGGACAGCTGACTGTGACTAGGAGACTCACTCGGGCTTGCTGCCCAATGCTGTCATTCATTAGTCACAGCACTATTTAGTATTCCACTGTGTGAGTGTGACACACTTTGTCTGTCCTACTGTTGACAGGCCTAGGGGTTATTTCAAGTTTAGGCCTATTACAAACAGTGCCGGTAATACACATTCTTGTGTGTGTCATTTGGCACCCTGGGTTACAAGGTAGGAAATGCTGGCTTACAGAGGAAAGATGTGCTCAGTACTTTAATTTTTTTTAATGTTCATGTTTGAGAGAAAGAGAGAGAGGACAAGCAGGGGAGGATCAGAGAGAGAGCGAGACACAGAAAGCCAAGCAGGTTCCAGACTCTGAGCTGTCAGCACAGAACTCGACGCGGGGCTCAAACCCACGGGCCATGAGATCATGACCTGAGCCAAAGTCAGATGCTTAACCAACTGAGCCACCCAGGCGCCCTGAGATGTACTCAGTTCTTGGAGATTACCATCCCGCAGTCTTCCAGAGTGGCTGTGCCCATTTATATTCCCAGCAGCTGCATAGAAGCCTTCCTTCTGCTCAGTACTTTTCCTTACAACAGACATAGTGATCCTCTTCAAACATAAGCCACATGGAGGCTCTCTGCTCAAATTCTCCAGGGCTTTCCCATCTCATTGAGAATAAAGTCTCAAATCTGAGCAGGGCTTACGATAAGGCTTGGGGTGACCTAGACCCTGGGGTGACCTAGACCCTGGCTCATCTCCTGCCAGTCGTCGTCCTCTCGCTCAGTTCCAGCTCCATCACCTCCATGCTGTTTCTTGAAACATGTCAACCACTCTTCTACCTCCAGTCCTTTGCACCTGCTTTGAGGGATGTGCTGTCCTCAAACCCTTCGGGTCTCTGGCTGGGTGTTCCTATCCCAGGCTTTCTCCGGCCAAGCCACCTAAAATAGTGCCGCCACCCCCTCATCCTTCCTGAACCCCACTATCCTGCTGTGTCTTTTCCATCGCATCTATCACCACCTGCACTAGATATCTGCTCCCTCTCCTCACACTAGAACATAGACTCCATCAAAACAGGGATTTTTATTTCTCTTGCTCAGCACTGTGCCCTGGTACCTAGATGGTACCTTGCCTATACACAGATACTGACAAATATTGTTACACAAGGAAAAAAAAAAGAGTATCAATACAAGAAATAAAACGGTATCTATCAGGGATGCCTGAGTGGCTCAGTAGGTTAAGCCTCCGACTCTTGGTTTGAGTTCAGGTCATGATCTCACAATTCTTTAGATGGAGTCCCGCGCAGGGCAATGTGCTAGCAGTGAGGAGCCTGCCTGGGACTCTTTCCCCCTCTCTCTGCCCTCCCCCAATCATGCTCTCTCTCTAAAATAAATAAATACAAATTTCAAAAAATGGTATCTGAATTTCTTCTGGAAGAAGAACTTGCCTGGAATAATGGTCTTCCTGCACATAACACACTACCGTGCCCTTAGCAGACACTTGATAAATATTCAATTAGTAAAAGAACAACGAAATTGCCTTTTCCCTTCCTATTCCCTTCTCCCCTACCTTTTCAGATCTTCTAAAACAATGTAGAATTCTTTCATGCTACTATTAATTTTTTTAACATTATATATATTCTTTTTGAAAAGTCCATTCTTTCCAGGTCACACCACACAACATTAACAACTACTATTTGGACTTAAATGTTAATGGATTCATTGTTTATATCTGCAGCTTCTTTCCGTTACCTTAACAATTTGGTTACAGACAGCTACTCTAGCAGCTGGCTCCAGTACAATTTTTTAGAAATGTTGGTGAAATTCAGTGGAGGCTCTGAATGTCTGAAAAAGTCTTTCTTTTGTCCTCCAAACAACAGGATGGCTGTGCAGAGAAATTTCAGTGTTGTTCTATTTCTACTGCTTTCTTAGTGTTGCTCTATTTCCACGGAGATCTTCAGCTTATAGTGTTACAAATAAATTATATGCAAGTCTAATTTGCTTCTGTTTATAACCTGAGTTTTGGTTTCCTTTTACTCTTTGTAATTACAAATTTCACCAGGATAGGCCTAATTGTGGGTCTTTTTTCAATGTCTTGCCTGACATTTGGTGAAACCTTTCATCTGAAGATTGAGTCTTTCTTCAGCTCAGGGTGAAATTTTCTTCTATTATTTCTTTCATGAATGTTTGCTTTGATCTCTCCCTCTGGGAATCCCATTATGTTTATCTTTGACAAGTGCTGTCCAACAGAAATACAATTCAAGCCACAAAGGTAATTTAAGATTTTCTTGGAGCCGTATCAAAAAAGAAAGAAGTGAAATTAACTGTAATAATATATTTATCTACATGTATCCAAAAATATTATCTGGATTTAAATGTATTATCAAAAATATTAGGTAAAAATATTACTTGGATATTCAGTTATCTGAAAATGTAGTCTATAGAAAATGTACAGGTGAGATGCCTTTTGTTTTTCTTTTTTCATATTGAATCTTCAAAATCTGGTATGCATTCTCTACCTGAAGTTCATCTCAATTCAGACTACCTGCTTTTCAAAGCCTAGTACCTGCCATACTGGGCAGAACAGATCTTCTGCAACTATCTTCCATGCTTTAAGTTCCTAATGTTTTTAATGTTTTATTTATTTTTGAGAGAGAGAGAGAAAGAGAGAGAGAGAGATAGAAACAGAGAGAGAGAGAGAGAGACAGCGTGAGCCAGGGGAGGGTCAGAGAGAGAGGGAGACACAGAATCTAAAGACAGGCTCCAGGCTCTGAGCTGTCAGCACAGAGCCCAATGCAGGGCTTGAACCCACGAACCATGAGATCATGACCTGAGCCGAAGTCAGACAAGAGCCACCCAAAAGCCCTTAAGTTCATAATTTTTAACCTTTCTCTTTTTCTTCTGAATCCTAAGAGAATTCTTCCAGCTGATCCTCAGAATTTATTTATTTTTGAGAGAGAAACAGAGCATGTGGAGGAGGGGCAGAGAGAACGGGAGAGAGAGAGAGAGAGAGAGAGAGAGAGAGGGAGAGAGAGAGAGAGAGAGAGAGAGAGAGAACCCTAAACAGGCCCTGCACTGTCAGCGCAGAGCCTGATGCAGGGCTCAAATTCACAAACCATGAGATCATGACCTGAGCCAAAACTAAAAGTCGGATGCTTAACCAACTGAACCACCCAGACACCTCCCTGCTGATCCTCAAATCCACTAACTCCGCTTCCTAAGGTACTCAGTCTACTCATCACAGCACCAATTGAACATTTTCATTCAACAGTCATATTGTACATCTTAAGGGCCCACTCTCTGTGGCACGTTGCTCCTGAGCACTGACTGCCTATTTTGATGACCCAAGAATCCCCTCTAGAATGTCAGGACTATGTCTTAGAATTTTTCTAGAACTTCTCTTTCAATTCATACAGCCACTCTATTTCATTGGAAACCCTTGTTCTGAGTCATCAGAAAAAGTCCCCCAACTTTTGAGCTACTAAGCATCTCTGATTAGTGATACTGACTTAGCTTCTTGGTATTTTAGATAAAAAATCTAGTTTATTCATCTCTGATAGCCAAGCTGGATACCATCAGTGGTCACATAGGTCACAATTCATTCTTCTTGGTCCCAGAAAGCAAGAAAAAGGGAAGACTTAGCAACATTTCCTTTAGTAGCTCAGAGATCTGACAATTTGCAGAAAATTGGGATGGAATTAGAAACAAAGGAAATCCAGTGACCTTAAAGTAACTGTCTATTCATATCTACTCAGACCAGGGCTACCTGGGATGCCATCCCAGCAACTGGCTGAGGGATCGGACAGCACAGTTAAAGAACATTTTCCATCACCACAGAAAGTTCTATTGGACAATACGTGGCTAAACAATTCCTCTTACACTATCGAATAACACACCACCAGGCTCTGGCTCTACAAAATCTCCTCTCCTTTTCACTTTCTCTTCCCTTTAGGAGTTCTTAACCTTGCCCCTAAAAGCCTTAGTTCTTTTCACCTATTTCAACTCCTGACCCTCCCCAAACCAAGGAGGAAATGTAGTGAAAGGGTAGCATTCACTTAGTGCGATCCGGATTTACTGATTAACCAAGAGGTGCTTCCCAGTATGAGTACTTGAAAGAAATGGTGGATGCTTCAAAATAGCTTTCAAGCATACACATCCATTAAATACTGGGATCATATTTAATACAATGAGGATGAAATTACTAATTTCAGGCTAAAAAGGATTTTAATTTGAATTATGAGCTGTGCTTCCACAAGGAAATATATTAGGTACAATAAAATGTGAGGGAGACTACAAGAAAACTAGCAATGAAATAACCCTTATCCAAAAATTACTGAAATAATAATGAATAGAGCCCACAAGCCTTTTAACTCGCCATATCACCTTTAATAACAGAATACGTTGTAAATGTGTGCCTGTGTTTTAAGCCAAAAGGTCTACTGAGGTTATTTCACAAATGCCCCAACTCCACAAAGAGCACTTACATGAAGGTCAATGAAAGCTGCATGTTCCAAATCACAAAATCAGGAACAATCTTTTTTTGTTGTTTATAACATTTCGGTAATAAAAGAGAATTACCTCAGTAACAGGTGTGTTTTCCTGGAGTTCCATTGTGTGTGAGGCCAGTAAACCGATCACCCGAGCAACCTTGGCCCGTCTGTAAATGGAAAAAAATAAGCTCTGAGGAGGAGCACGAAGGACCCAAGTAACATCACACAATGATGAGCATTAACATAAAATAAACAAGGGATGCACCGCTAGGGTAAGCACGTACTGCCCCGCAAATATGGCCCACAACACACACGGTCACGTACAGGAGACGCAAACAGCAATGCTCTCTGCAGACCCCGCTGTGACGGGACTAAAGCTGAATAAGTTGTGCTTTAATAGGAAAATGCAAAAATCAAATTTTTGAAAGGCCTTAACCACAGAGGAGAAGGAAAATGTAATGAACCCTTTTATTTCTGAGTAGAGCAGTATTTGGCTAAAGGTGATGTTCTACTTGTTAGGCCAATGATTGTATACATAAGAGATTAAAAAGTATCAGGGGCGCCTGGGTGGCTTAGTCGGTTAAGCATCCGACTTTCGCTTAGGTCATGATCTCNAGTATCAGAACAGTTAATATTTATATATCCACTTTGGCAGTAATTTTTACAATCATGGATCTTACATTGTTTCAGAAACTACTAATTTTAGTGAAGTTTGTTTCATTATCCAACAGAACATAAGGTTGATAAATTACTAAGTATCATTTTGAGGTTATTTGGAAAAGTTTATTTCATGGAGAAAATTGGTCATAAGATTTTCTTAATTCGAAAAAAATGGTTGAATGTGTGAGTTGATAAGAACCATATTCCTTTTTTTTTTTTTTGAGAACCATATTTTTATTTATGCTTGCANAGTGTACACGTCAGCCAGAGAGCCTCTACTTTTCAGCTACTTAAACTACACAGGACCCACAGACAGAAAAAAATAGAACTGAGAGAAGAACCACAGGGAAGTGTTCATGTTGTCAGAACTAACACACTGACATCACTCTAAAGGATTTCAACACTTCTTGAATTAGCCATTTACATCTCTTAACATATACAAATTGAAAGAGTCTGAGGTATTTGTATGATTAGCATTCTGCCTCTAAATAAAAAAGATTATACTATTTTTTTTTAATTTTAATTCCTCAGTTAACATACAATGTTATGTAAGTTTCAGGTATCCAATAACAGTGATTCAACAATTCCATACATCACCCAGTGCTCATCAGGACAAGTGCCCTCCTTAATCCCCAACCCCTATTTTACCCACCCCCCTTCCCCAGCTCTCCTCCAGTAACCATCAATTTGTTCTCTACAGTTGGAGTCTGTTTCTTGGTTCGTCTTTTTTTTTTTCTTTGCTCATTTGTTTTGTTTCTTAAAACTCCACATGAGTGAAATCATATGATACTTACCTTCCTCTGGCTGACTTATTTCCCTTAGCATTATATTATCCCTTAGCTCCACCCATGCTGTTGCAAACGGCAAGATTTCATTCTTTTTTACAGTTGAGTAATATTCCATTGTGAATATATACCACATCTTCTTTATCCATTCATCTGCATATGGACACTTGACTGCCTCCATTATTTAGCCATTGCAAATACTGCTACTATGAACATAGGAGTGCATGTATCCCTCTGAATTAGTGTGGTTCTAATCTTTGCATGAATACCCAGTAGTGCAACTACTGGATCATGGGGTAGTTCTAGTTTTAATTTTTGCGGAGCCTCCATACTGTTTTTCCATAGTGGCTACACCAGTTTGCATTCCCACCAACAGTACACAGTGCTTCCTTCTTCTCTGCATCCTCGTCAATACCTTTCTTGTTTCTTATGTTTTTTATTTTAAGTCATTCTGATAGGTGTGATATCTCATAGCTTTGATTTCCAGGTCTCTGATGATGAGTGATGCTGAACATCTTTTCATGTGTCTGTTGGCCATGTGGATGTCTCTGGAGAAATGTCTGTTTGCCCACAAATAAATGGATTCTTTGTTTTCTGGGTGTTGAGCTGTATAAGTTCTTTATATTTTGGATACTAACCCTTTATTGATACATCATTTGCAAATATCTACTCCCATTCCACAGGTTGTCTTTGATTTTGATGTAGTCCCAACAGTTTATTTTTGCTTTTGTTTCCCTTGCCTCAGGAGACATATCTAGAAAAATGATGCTATCCCTGCTGTCAGAGACACTACTGCCTACACCCTCTTCTAGGATTTTGATGGTCTGTCTCACATTTAGACTGTTCATCCATTTTGAATTTATTTTTGTGTATGGTATGAGAAAGTGGTCCACTTTCATTCTTTTCCATGTAGCTGTCCAGTTTTCCTAATACCACGTGTTGAAGAGATGGTCTTAAAAAGATTATACTTAAAAAGTGATCAATTTGGGGCGCCTGGGTGGCTTAGTCGGTTAAGTGTCCGACTTTCGCTTAGGTCATGATCTCGCAGTTCGTGGGTTCGAGCCCCGCGTCGGGCTCTGTGCTGACTGACAGCTCAGAGCCTGGAGCCTATTTTGGAGTCTGTATCTCCCTCTCTCTCTGACCCTCCCCTGTTCACGCTGTCTCTCTCTCTCCTAGAAATAAATAAAAATAAAAATATTTTTAAAAAAGTGATCAATTTGAAAAAAAATTTGGTAGGACATTGGACCAGAAGTTACAAGGAAAAGCTTCCAGTCACTGCTCTGCCACTGACCCATTTTGTGACCAAGGCCAAGTTAATTATGCCTCAATTTCCACGTGTCCAATTTCAAGGGAGAGATGGATTAACTTCTAAATTGTTTTTTTTACAATGAAAACACAAATGCTTATTATCGGAAACTGACTATTGAACTGGAGGAAGCTGAGCAAAAACTTATCTTGATTCAAAGACAAGCCTAAAGTATTTATGAAACCCTAAATTGTTTTTTCATTCTACAAAATTAAATAATGCCTACAAGATTTATTCATCTAAAAGAAAATGTATTACAACACGCTAAGTAAATGTCTTCACCAATCTCACCAGGAACCGTTCCTAAGAGCAGAAGAAAAAACACACTTTCTTAAAACTCTTATAAGTTAAAACTATTTAAAGTAACAAAAACATTTCTTAGTCTATACCAAATGCTTACATACAATTATATCTGTATACGATGCCCTCAGAAAACTGGCTTTTTCTCATACTCAGTTTCCTGTTTAAATGTCACCATTTCAGCCGCTCCTGGAGTCCCTGTGCCTCCCAAGTGTCCCCATACTCGTGACAGCATCTAAGGCGACACTGGCCAACAGCCTTTCTGCAATGATACACACGTTCCGTATCTACACTATTCAACACAGTATCCATCACATACATGGGACTAGTAAGCACTTAAAATATGGCTGGTACAAGTAAAAACCTAATTTTTTTTTTTTTTAGGTTTTTTAATGTTTTATTTATTTCTAGGAGAGAGAGAGAGAGACAGCGTGAGCAGGGCAGGATCAGAGAGAGGGAGGGGGTCGCAGACTCTGAAACAGGCTCCAGGCTCTGAGCTGGCAGTCAGCACAGAGCCCGACGCGGGGCTCGAACCCACGAACCGCGAGATCATGACCTAAGCGAAAGTCGGACGCTTAACCGACTAAGCCACCCAGGCGCCCCAAAACCTAATTATTTTTAAAGAAAGTTGTATTACAAAAAAGAAAGAAACAGCCTTTGTATAAATATAGCAACCTAGCCTTAAAATGTTGGAAAAGCTAAGAACTGCACGGTTGTTAAAAAGGTCCAATGTTTGTGGGGATGAGCACTGGGTGTTACATAGAAACCAACTTGACAATAAACTATTAAAAAAAAGAAAAGTTCCAATGAGATTACTGTTAAGCATAACAGGTTACTACAGTAGTTGAAATCCTCTGGGAGATGCAAGTCCAAACCGTATACATACAGAAAACAAAAACTGGGCGATGAGAGGCCATCAAAATTAACACAGTTTCGGCGAATTTCCAGCTGTGAATAAGCTGTAATGATAATTTCCTAAAATAACTCAGAGTAAAGGGGAAACAGCAAGGAATATTATTTTGAAATAAATCTTAAAAAGACCATACTTAAAAGTGATCAATTTGAAAAAAAAAAAAAAAATCGGTAGGACGCTGGACCAGAAGTTACAAGGAAAAGCATCCAGTCACTGCTCTGACACTGACCCATTCTGTGACCAAGGCCAAGTTAATTATGCCTCAATTTCCACAAGTGTGCAATTTCAAGGGAGAGATGGATTAACTTCTAAATTTTTAATTATGTATAGAATAGGCAAATTCATGAAGAGTAGAAGAGAGGGGTACCAGGGCCAGGAGGGGGAAGGGGAGTTACTGTTCAATGAGTAACGGCTTCTGTTTAGGATGACGAAAAAGTTCTGATAGTGGTGACGGTCGTACAACATTGTAAACATACTTCACACCACTGAATTGTACACTAAAAAGTACTAAAATGGTAACTTTCACATTATGTATATTTCCACAGTTAATCTAGTTTCTTAATTAAAGTATTATGTATTATTATTATGTGGATCATATACCTTGGTAAAGTTTACTGGCCAAGGATACAAAATTTCTTAATTATCTACTGTTGAACGTTAATTTTTTTCTTTTTATTTACTTATTTTGAGAGAGACAGAGCATGTGAGGGAGGGGGAGAGAGACAGAGAGAGAGAGAGAGAGAGAGAGAGGGAGAATCTCAAGCAGGCTCCCCACTGTCTGTGCGGAGCCCGATGCAGGCTTTGAACTCTTGAACCACAGGATCACAATCCAAGTCAGAACCAACAGTCAGACATTCAAACTGAGGCACTCAGGCACCCCCACTTTCCAAAGTTGCAACAAAAGGGCATTTTTATACACACCAACTGGGAATGCATGTCGATACAACGTTTCTAAAAAGCGTTTTAGCAATTTATCAGCCGTCACAGAACTATTTATTGCCTTCTACTCATTCCTTCTAAGATATCTGACCTAAGGGGAAGAAAAAAAAAAACATGCACCGACACTGAACCACAAAAATGTTCTTCAACGGATTATTTACAGTGTTATAATATAATCCAAAAATAGGCAACAGGGTAAATTAAGTTATCAGGCATTCATAGCATAGAAGGCATGGCGTACCTTGAAAAAAAAACCTTAGACAAATAGTTAATGACACTAAAAAATACTATGTTTATAAGGGGAAGAGAAAATTCTATGTTACTCTGTTTTTCTATATGCTAAGCAAAGCCAAGGAATAAACACACCTATTTCAACAGTGACTGTCAATCACCCAGCTAAGGACCCGATAGGCTATCAAGGTGATATCACCCAGGTCAGAGGCGGCCTCATTGGAAGAACTGGTGCTTGAATAGAAAAAGACAATAAAAGAAGGTTCCAAGCAGAGGCTGGATCTTATTTTTTCTCATTTTCCTCAAACACAAGCTGCTTTACAATTAAGCTTCAATCTAAAAAAAAAGAGGGAAGAAAAACGGTTCGTGGAAGATTAAAAAGGTTTTGTTTGGTTTTCCCCCCACCAGCCAGCAGGGGGCACCCCAGTCAAGAATAGAAGTCAGAGCGGAAGTGCTCAGGTTTGTTGGTCTTTTTCTAGGGAGCACGCCACAGACCTTCTGGAAGTTTTACATGCTCAACGACCGCCTAAAAATCCTATTTGCAGTACCAGGTTTTACCTCGGGAAGTCACCTTAGAAGATGCATAACAAAAATTATCCAAAAAAGCATTTTGTGAATACCTCATTTCCCACAAATTTTGCAAGCACGGGGAAGAATAATTGCTATCCTACCATTACCACGTTTCACAAAACCCTTTCGTCCTCAGGGGCTCCTCTAACAAAAACACAAAGTAAACAGGCTTGATAACAACATACAGCCACTGCAGCCTCCAGGCTCCACCATTCACTACCCACCCGGGAAGAACCAGGCACTGTGCAAGTGATTTCATACATTTATCTCATTCAAATTTTTTTTTTTTTTTTAAGTTTCTTTCTTTTGAGAGAGTACTCAAGCAGGGGAGGGGAAGAGAGAGAAGCAGGGAGAGAAACCCAAGCAGGCTCTGTGCTGTCAGTGCACAGCCCGATGTGGGGCTTGATCCCATCATGCGTGGGATCATCACCTGAGGCAAAATGAAGATGCTTAACCAACTGAGCCACCCAGGCACCTCTCAACATTTAATTAACAAAAATCAATAAGGAAGGTATGCTATCCCCATTTCACAGTTAAGGAAACTGAGGCTCAGCACTTAACGACGATTTGCTCAGGGGGCAGATCTGTGATCCACACACACCAGGTCCTTGGATCTGAAATCCATACAATTGCATCACCCCAGACAGACTCCCCGGGAAGCAGAGACTCAGAAAGAAGTAATCATCTGGCCACATCTCACTGGCAACTGGAGCCTAGAGCCTTCCAACACTTTATCTAATGTGCTCTTCACCACCATAGGCTGTCTGCATGCTAAACAAGTATATATATTCTTCTATCAGTTTACAGAGCACAAAACCATTAGATTTGAAATAACATCATAAGGAAGTCAGGCATTATGTATTTATAAAAATTTGTAGTTGGGATGCCTGTAGAAATTGCCAGTGATTCACCCTAATGACTACTTCCGTATTTAAGTACTTAGAACCATGTGCCTTTGATACGTATGTTGTGACAACTTACAATAAATGAAGAAGAAATTATTAAAATATAAATGTTACTTACATATCCCAATTTGGAGCTATTCGCAAATGCTGGATTAGTAACTGGAACTAGAATAAAAGAATAAAATAAGATGTACCCTTCCTTCATGAAATAACACAGTAAGCGATGGCTAAGTTAGCAAATCAGACCTGTATACAACTGAAATGTGAATGCTGCATTAGGACATAATTCCTCACAAAGATGCAAAAGCACTGAATACACCAGATGAAAATAAACACTAAGAACATTACTTTCTCGTACCCATAAATGTGCCCCCCACCCCACCCCCACCGCGCTCCCAAACACACACCAGGCACCAAACAAGTAATCTCAATACCATCTTGGTAGCAAACAAATTTTTTCAAGCCCATTCCCAAATGTACCATGAAAAATGCCCCAGACCACTGTAACCCCTTCCTGAAGAAGACTTCAGAAGCTCTACCAAATTCCTGTGGTTTTACAGACGATGAAGACAGTCCAAGAAAATATTTGCAGGGGGAAAAGGAGAAAGAAAAGTCTTACAGACTCCATGTCTCCTAACAAAGTGACATCAGAAATCTTAGAATCCACCAGTCAACCAGGAAAGCAGGGCTTGTTCCACATGGGTAGCTCATTCTGGCAGCTGATGGAAAGGTCTGACCTCTTAGGATCTCAGGTATGAAAAATACCTAACAATTATTACAAGTTAAAACAAAATGCAAGCCAGAGCATAACAAAAGAAGTTCAAGATCACTGTCTACTCAACTGCTTTCAGACCTAATGACTGAACAGAATTCTGGCAAACCTATATCTTGATAAATCATTTTTTTTCCTACTACAATTCAAATTAGTATTTTAGCACTGATGTTTTAATCTCGATAGACGCACGGAAGTTACACGCACAAGGCAGGCCACAGGACCACGAAAGGAATCTTCACAACTGAACCACCTACCAGCGGGGAATGGAGGAGCCGCGTGGCCACCTCGCGGTGTCCGGCCACAACGCACAGATAGCAGAGGAGATTCAGCTTGGCCCGGGAGGCCCCCGTGCTCTTTTCAGTCGAGTCGATCTGTGAGCACACTTGCTGCAAAAAGTCATTCCAATCTTGGTCTTTTAGAAATACTAATTTATCCACTGGAGAGGAAAGAACATATTAAAAGTGGATATATCATGTAAAAAAAAAAATGCTGAAAACATTACAAAGAGAAATAAAATGGAACACAGAATTTCAGCAGCCAAGGACAAAGACGATCCTAGATTCACAATGTCAAAACCAAAAAGTCCTCCCATGATGACACTACTTTTATTTATTACTCTGGATTCCTCTCCTTTTCTACCCATAGACCCTTCTTCTCTATGTGAATGGAAAACTATGTTTGAAAGATGCCTAAAGGAGAATCATCCTGCAACCAAGAATATAACAAAATACTAAGGTACAGAAAGTTGTATTACAAAAAAGCAAGAAACAGCCTTTGTATAAATAAAGCAACCTAGCCCTAAAATGTTGGAAAAGCTAAGAACTGTTCAGTTGTTAAAAAGTTCCAATGAGATTACTGTTAAGCATAACAGGTTAATACAGTAGTTGAAATCCTCTGGGAGAGGCAAGTCCAAACCGTATACACACAGAAACCAAAACTGAGCAATGAGAGGCCATCCAAAATTAACACAGTTTCAGAGAATTTCCATCTGTGAATAAAATAAGCTGCAATAACGATTTCCTAAAATAACTCAGAGTAAAGGGGGATAGGGAAGGAATGTTATTTTGAAATAATAATAATCTAAGGTTTTCACGAACAATGGCTCTACCTGGCACAGTATATTTAAATTTAAATATGTTTTAGGAGCGCCTGGCTGGCTCAGTCGATTAAGCTTCTGACTTTAGCTCAGGTCATTTCTCACGGTTTGTGAGTTCAAGCCCCAAGTCATGTTCTGTGCTGAGAGCTCAGAGCCTGGAGCCTGCTTCTGATTCTGTGTCTCCCTGTCTCTCTGCCCCTCTCCTGCTCATGCTCTGTCTCTCAAAAATAAAATAAATGTTAAAAAATAATAATAATTAAAAATTAAAAATTAAAAAAATAAATTTAAGTATGCTTTATTTTGAACTTACTTTGATTTGATTTTCAATCCTAGATTATACTCTAGTGATGAGGAAGAATGTTTTTCTGGCTCTAGCTTAACAGCTTAAAATAGATTTTATCATACAAAATACATCAAAGTTTAAGGTATAAACAAATATCTGATCCCACACAAGGCTTCCCAGTAGGTGATAGGAAACTGAACAATCTCCTTCGAGTGTCTTCACTCCCACACCATCCCCCCAAAAGTAAGCCATCTGACCCCACTGTCAGCTCCCTAGAGTAGAGTCTCAGTTCTTCATTGTGGCCTCCGACCCTCCGTACCCACAAGAACACCTGTCATGTTGTAAATGTAACAGGCTCTACAAGAGGGAAGGTCAAGAGACGTGCCCACTCAGCTGTACCAAAACGTTTACTCCCACAGGAGTGCAGGGCAGCCCAGACTCAGCTGAGTGAGCTCAAAAGATGGCACCAACAGATTACAGATTGTTTACAATGTACACAGCACTGCCCCAAGAAAACAGCCAGTTGGCAAGAAAATAGGAATGTAGCTATTCATAAATAAAATCTTTCATTTGCTTTTTTTTTAATTTTTTTTAAATTTTTTTTTCTAGGAGAGAGAGAGAGAGAGAGACAGCGTGAGCAGAGGAGGGTCAGAGAGAGAGGGAGATACAGACTCTGAAATAGGCTCCAGGCTCTGAGCTGGGAGTCAGCACAGAGCAGGGCTCGAACCCAGGAACCGCAAGATCATGACCTAAGCGAAAGTCGGACGCTTAACTGACTAAGCCACCCAGGCGCCCCACATTTGCTTTTTAACAAGGTGAAGGAGGGAGTGCCTGAACAGCTCAGTTGATTAAGCATCTGACTCTTCGTTTCAGCTCAGGTCATGATCTCATGGTTCGTGCGTTCGAGCCCCACACTGGGCTCCTTGATGATGGTATGGAGCCTACTTGGGATTCTCTCTCTCTCTCTCTCCTTTCTCTCTCTCTCTCTCTGCCTGTCCCCTGCTCACATGCTGTCTCTGTCTAAATAAATAATCTTTTTTAAAAATTCCATTTAGTATTACTCAGCAATCAAAAAGAATGAAATCTTGCCATTTGCAACTACATCGATGGAACTGGAGGCTATTATGCTAAGTGAAATTAGTCAGAGAAAAGACAAATATCATATGACTTCACTCATATGAGGACTTTAAGATACAAAACAGATGAACATAAGGGAAGGGAAGCAAAAATTATAAAAAACAGGAAGGGGGGCAAACATAAGAGACTTAAATATGGAGAACAAACAGAGGGTTGCTGGAGGGGTTGTAGGAGGGGGATGGGCTAAATGGGTGAGGGGCATCGAGGAACCTACTCCTGAAATCATTGTTGTACTATATATTAACTAATTTGGATGTAAATTAAAAAAATAAATTTAGGGGCACCTGGGTGGCTCAGTCGGTTAAGTGTCCAACTTTGGCTCAGGTCATGATCTCACATTTCGTGGGTTCAAGCCCCACATCGGGCTCTGTGCTGACAGGCAGCTCAGGGCCTGGAGACTGTTTCGGATTTTGTATCTCCCTCTCTCTCTCTCTGACCCTCCCCTGCTCATGCTATCGTTCTCTCCCTCTCAGAAATAAATAAAACATTAAAAAAATAAATAAATTTTAAAAAATCCATTTGCTATTAGATGTCTTATTTTTATCTGTCTGTCAAAAGTCTATGTTAGACAAGCCCTTCGTACCTGAATATGCTGGTAGATGCAGTATCTTTGGATCAAATTTAATTGGTGGTTGTTTCATTATCTGTGGTTGAAACAAAACAAAACACAACCTTTTAAGATGTCTTTTGAGACAGATATCTGTCTTCTGACATAACTCCTATTATCAGGTTATAAATCAAAGAGGACAGTAAAGAACACTATAAAATTTGTCACCAAAAAGAAAAAGAATTCAACAGTGCCCTTTCAAATTAAAATATACAAACACCAATAATAGTTTATAAAAACAAGATCATCTGGGGGCAGCCGGCTGACTCAGTCAGTAGACCATGCGACTCTTATTCTCCGGATCATGAGTTCCAGCCCCACAATGAGGGCAGACTTTACTTTAAATAGACAGACAGACAAAGCTTTGTAGAAAATGAAGCACTTTATCTTGGCTTACTCTTAAGCTAGTCAATCTCTAGGTTACAAATTTAGTCATTCAGGGGCACCTGGTGGCTGAGTCAGTTAAGTGTCCGACTCTGTTTCGGTTCAGGTCATGATCCCACAGTTTCGTGAGTTCGAGCCCCACTGTGAGTACAGAGCCTGCATGGACTTCCCTCTCCACCCCCAACCTCCCCCACCCCCGACTCATGCTATCTTGTTTTCTCTCAAAATAAATAAACTTTAAAGAAAAAGAAGAAGAAATTTAGTCATTCAACAAATATTTATCGGGTACCTGTAATGGTGAGGCACTATGCTAAGTGCTAAGAGGGATACAAATATATATAAGACGTGATCAGAAAGCATGGTCAGAGAGCTGGTACTCAGGTTGGGAAGATAAAACAAACGTGAAATGTCAAAAAAAGAAAAAATACTCAACAATGCAAAATGGGCAGGACATAATTATAGACAGAACGTTTCACAGAGATTTTTTTAAAGTATTAGAGAATGCAACAAGCGCTTTAGGCTGACAAGGTTTATGGAAGAGCTGGAGGGAGGGCTGAGGTTTTCAAGAATAAGAACTTCATGGGTGAAATCAAGAACACACCATGCCAGGAAGATGTAAACAGCACGAATAGGAAAGTACACCATTTTTTTTTTTTTTTTTTTAAGAAACTGGAAAAACGGGTAGTTAGATCCATGAGTTTGGAACAGCCAGGGTACTTCCGCCCTGAGACTTTTAATTTAAAAATTCACCCATCGTTTCCATATCTAACAGCTCCAAAACCTCTCTATAGAGTGTTTTAAAAAGCTTTGCGGGTGCTTTTCTTGCCAGAAATGCAGAGCCTCCCACATACTCCTCATGAGAAACACTTAGAAAAACCCAGCTGGAGGGACAGCCTACAAAACACCTGACAAGCACTCTCAAATATCAAGGTCACGAAGGCCAAGCAAAGACTCAGAAATCACAAGGCCATGAAAGACCAGGACGGAAGGTAAGAGAAAAAGGCCCAACAGCAAAGTGGAACAAGAGACCCAGGGAGAGAAAAAGGGCATCAGTGGTACAAGTGGTAAAATTCAAGTAAATTCGGCAATTTAGTTAATAGCACTGTACCCATGTTAGGTCCCCGGCTTTGCTAACCACACTATGGTCCTGTAAGATGCTAGCATCAGGAGAAGTTGGGTAAAAAGTATACAGAACTCTATTTTTGAACCTTTTCTGTACATCTAAAATTGGAAGTTTAAAAACTAATTTCGACTAAGGCTTCCCCAAATCAGTTAAGTATGGTTATAAAAAGAAATAAACAGAAAGAACATTGTCAAAAGACATCACAAACTGTTCTTAGAAGGTCCACTGGGAAAATGACCCATTTCACATTAAATTTGGCATGATACAGAGTTACTCTGCCAAATACCTGAACTCATAAAAAGAATTAGCTCCATTATGAAAAATAGCTGGGTAATGTATATTAAATGTTGTCTACCTAGAAGATAAATATGCATCTAATAACTTTTTTTTTTTATTTTTGAGAGAGAGACAGACAGAGTGTTGGGGGGGAGGGGACAGAGAGAGAGGGAGACACAATCCAAGGCAGGCTCCAGGCTCTGAGTTGTCAGCACAGAGCCCAAAACAGGGCTCAAAATCACAAACACTAAGATCATGGTCATGACCTGAGCCAAAGTCAGCCACTTAACCAACTGAGCCACCCAGGCACCCCCAGAACCCATTTGTTCTAAATTATACTAATGTGCCCCAGTGAAATGAGAGAACACGGTCATAAATTAAAATGGAAAAAGACATTTTAAAAAAAATTTTTTTAATGTTTTATTTATCTCTGAGAGAGAGAGAGAGACAACGAGAGCAGGGGAGGGTCAGAGAGAGGGGGAGACACAGAATCTGAAGCAGGCTCCAGGCTCTGAGCTAGCTACCCGCACAGAGACTGATGCAGGGCTAGAACCCACAAACCACGAGATCATGACCTGAGCCAAAGTCGGAGGCTTAACTGACTGAGCCACCCAGGCGCCCCGGAAAAAGACATTTTAAAAAGAAGACAAATAAAATACAGAATAGGTAATACAGAGGGACTGAGAAGTTAATTTTTTTTTGTCTTAAGAATACTCACCATCCCCTAGTAACACAGAGGTATATTGCAAGAGACGTGAAGCTACAAAATTCACGCTAGGTATGAAGTGCACCGTGAACCACACCTCCCCAGCCCCCGGTGTCTCCCCACCCTCTGGCCCACGTCCTGGGCNTTCCTGACTCATCCACAACAACAGTGTTTCGTTCGAGAATGTATGGAGAGACAAAAGGAATGAGGACTGAGGTCTAGAAGCCCATGGACTGAGGGGAGGCAGCACTGACGCAGAAGAGGAAGACATTCAGCACTCAGTGAAGGACAAGTAACGCAGGAAGACGAGAGGGTCACACACAGGGTGGTCGTTAGAAATGCAGACGTGGCACAAATGAAATAAAAGACATGAGGAACAGCAAAGAAAAGAAAGCAAACAGTATTTGGGATGAAGGGATCACCAGGATTTCAGCCCTCCATGAAGCCTAAATAAAGCTCAGCCCTCAGCTGATATTTCCCCACCTTTGGGTTGTCAATAATTGGGGTGATGACAAGATCAGAGTCTGTGTAGATGAGCTCTCTCATGTGGGATTCCAGGTCCTGCTGACTCAGGTGTTCACGTGCGATCTGAAATAGGAACAAAAAGGAGGCTTTGTTTCTGTGATTACTGCCGAGAGTTTAAAAAGCGGGATAATAAGGCCCTAAGACATCCCTGGAAGGGTCACCTGTATCCGTGTCCCTCAGATTACTATTCAAAAACACTTTCAGAGGGGCACCCGGGTGGCTCAGTCTGTTAAGTGTCTGACTTCGGCTCAGGTCAGGATCTCACGGTTCGTGGGTTCGAGCCCCGCATCGGGCTCTGTGCTGACAGCCAGCTCAGAGTCTGGGGCCTGTTTTGGATTCTGTGTCTCCCTCTCTCTCTGCCCCTCCCCTGCTCACGCTCTGTCTCTCTGTCTTTCAAAAATAAATAAATGTTAAAAAAAAAATTTTTTTTTTAAAACACTTTCAGAGGGGCCCCTGGGTGGCTCACTTGGTTAAGCATCTGACTTCAGCTCAGGTCATGAACTCATGGTTCATGAGTTCAAGCCCCACGTCAGGCTGTGTGCTGACAGCTCAGAGCCTGGAGCCTGCTTCAGATTCTGTGTCTCCCTCTCTCTCTGACCCCCCCTCCCCACTCATGCAGTCTCTCAAAAATAAATAAATGTTAAAAAAAAAAAATACTTTCAGAAACAGTCTTCTTTGAGCTTCATAAAAATCCTCAGTCCGGTGTATCATCCTTCTCATTGTTACAGGATGAAAAAAAAAAGCTCAGACACAGTAACCAATCTATTCACATTTACCACAAAGGCTAGTTAGGACCAGAAAACAGATCTTCTATAGTTTAAGCTACAATAAGGCAAAATTGTTTTTCAATTACCGGCATTTTTTTTTAAAGCACTTGAACTTTTTATTTTTTATTTTTTTACATTTATTTGTTATTGAGAGACAGAGAGAGAACATGAACGGGGTAGGGACAGAGAGAGAGGGAGACACAGAATCTGAAGCAGGCTCCAGGCTCTGAGCTGTCAGCACAGACCCCAACGCGGGGCCCAAACCCACGAACCGTGAGATCATGACCCAAACTGAAGTCGGACACTCAGTCAACTGAGCCACCCAGGCGCCCCAGCGGCATGGTTTTTAATCATTCATCCACTGAACACTCACCAATTTATTCTGCTTTACAGAATATTCAGTATGAAGTTAAAATTACAGCATAAAAGAATTTCAGGATCAAACACTACCTCACTACCTAAGCGTTAAACACCTCTATCTTCATAAAAGCTAAAGTAGCCTGGGGCGCTCAGTTGGTTAAGCATCCGACTTCGGCTCAGGTCATGATCTTACGTATCATGAGTTCAAGCCCCGCGTCAGGCTCTGTGCTGACAGCTCAGAGCCTGGAGCCTGCTTCAGATTCTGTGTCTCCCTCTCTCTCTGCCCCTCCCCTGCTCCCACTCCTGTCTATCTCTCTCAAAAATGAACATTAAAAAAAATTTTAGGTAATAATAAAACCTAAAGTAGAGTCAACACATAATGTAAAAAACCATATTTGAGATTTTTCTTTGTGTTCTACTTAAACATAACTCATTCCTAGTGCTATGCCATCTTGGGACTTCACATCAGACAAAAAAGGTATTTAAGTATTAAGAACTTTCACTGAAGCAGTTCTTCCTGCCCATGGATCCCATCCCCATACTTTAATAAAAAAAAACCTTTTTGCACCAAAAAAAAAAAAAACTTCCACTGAAACACTGACCAACAAATAGAGCAAAACAGAAAAAAAAAGTGAAGTGAAAAATGAGTAAATTCTCCCAACTGAGGCAAGAGCATGAATAAAGGAATAATTAGCTAACAACCTTCCTAAAAACCAAGACCACCTCCCTCTGCAACTTAGAAAACAGACCTATAAAAATCCATGAAGAATAAAGAAGAACTTTGTAAAACAATGAATTTAATGTTTAAAAGTACAGACATTTAATACAGAAAGACTTCAAAAAAGGCCAAAATGAATGAACTAAAAAATAATATGAGAATTAATTAGTATGGTTGACCAATTAGAAATTTCTATGTAAAAATTAATTTCTTATATATACATGAAATGTATGCACAGTTAACAAATTCTAAAAATGAAATATGCACTCACAATAGCAAAAAATAAAATAGAATTCTCAGGAATAGAGTGATCAAACACTGCAATCTACTAAATGAAAAAAATTAAATTGTAAAATTATGTTCCCTTGTTTGAAAATGAACATGTATGTATAGACTCAGAAGTGGATATACCAAAATATAACCAATGGTTACCCCGGATAATTAAATTACAAGTAGGTTTTCTTTGTCCTCTCGGACATTTTCCAAATTTTCTACAATTATAAAAATTTTGTACTTGAATAAAAGACGATCACTTTAAAATCATACAAGATAAACTCTCATACAACTTATATGACTGCTCAACTATTCTCAATAAAATGATTAAGTGCACTCCTCTACAATAACCATGGCCAGAAGAGAGTCAACAACTGTTATATTTCAAAATGCACTTTTGGGGGCGCCTGGGTGGCTCAGTTGGTTAAGTGTCAGACTTCGGCTCAGGTTGTGATCTCACGGTTAGTGGGTTTGAGCCCTGCATCAGGCTCTGCGCTGACAGCGCAGAGCCTGGAGCCTGTTTCGGATTCTGTGTCTCCCTCTCTCTCTGACCCTCCCCTGCTCACGCTGTCTCTATCTCTGTCTCAAAAATAAATAAAACATTAAAAAAAATAATTTAAAAGAGTAGCAAGTTACTGTGCTACCAGCATGAATAAAGATACAGAGATCAACAGAACAGAGTCCAGAACTAAACCTCACCTTCAAAGTCAAGTGACAGTCCACAAGAATGCCAGGACAATGAACTGGGGAAAGAGAGTCTTTTCAACAAATGGTGCTGAGACAACTGGAAATGTCCATGCAACACAATGAAGCTGAACCATCTCCTACAAAAATTAACTCAAATGGATTTAAGACCTAAAGGTAAAAGCTAAGCATAGACATAAACCTTGGTGACCCTGGAGTAGGCGATGGCTTCTAAATTATGACACCATAAGTCTAAGCAACAACACACACACACACACACACACACACACACACACACACACACACAATTTGAGCTGTATCAAAATTAAAAAGTTCCCCATGCTTCAGGGTGCCTGGATGGCTCAATTGAGCAGCTGACTCTTGATTTCACGTAAGATAATGATCCCACGGTTATCCTGCAGACTCCATGCTGAGTCGTGGAGCTTGCTTGGCATTCTCTCTCTCCCTCTGCCCCTCTCCCCGACTTGTGCTCCCTCTCAAGTAAAAAATAAATCCATAAAAACTAAAGCTTCTGTGCTTCAAAGGACACCACTGGAAAACACAATCCAGAGAATGGAAGATTTATAAATCGCACACCCAGAATATATAAAGAATTCCTTACAACTCAATAAATGAGCAAAGATTTGAAAAGGCACTCTTCCAAAGGAGATACACAAAAAGCCCATAAGCACATGAAAAGATGCTCAATATAATTAGTCATCAGAAATTCACATTAAAACAAGATTAAAACAAGATATTAAAACAAGATCTATAATTCACACCTCCCAGTATGGCTCTAATGCAGCATTATCCACAATGGCCCAAAGATTGAATCAACCCTAGTGGCCAAAGAAGGACGAATGGATAAACACAGTGTGGTACCTACACACAATGAAATATCATTCAACCCTAAAAAGGAATGAAATTCTGACACATGATAGACCTTTAAGACATCATGCTAACTGTAATAAACCAGACACAAAAGGGCTAATTTTTTACGGTCCCACTTACAGGAGATTATTAGGCAAATTCACAGAGGCAGAAAGTAGAACAGTGGCTACTACAGCTTGGAGGAAAAGGAGATGGGGAGCTATTGTTTAGTGGGTACAGAGTCTGAATTTGGGATGAAGAAAAAGTTCTGGAGATGGATAGTGGTGGCAGTGGCACAAAAATGGAAATGCCACAGAACTGTACACTTAAACATAGCTAGGTGGTAAATTTAATGCAACATGTATTTTACCCCAATTAGGAAAAACGACAGACAATAACTGGTTTTTGTCAGAGATGGGGTAAAAACCAAATCCTCACACACCACTGGTGAGAATGTAAAATGGCACAGCTGCCTTGCAAACTAGCATGGCAGTTCTTCGGAAGGTTCAACAGAGTGACCATGTAAGCCTGCAGTTACACTCCTGCAGATGTAAAGAGAAATTCAACGCACACCCACTCAAAACCACGTACGCAAACATTCATAGCAGTGTTGTTCACAACGGCCAAAAGGTGGAGACACAACGCAAATGTCCATCAAATGATGAATGGAGAAATGTGGTATGTACAACAGATTATTTGGCAATAAAAAGGAACAGAGTACCGATACACTATGTTATGTGAAAACAGCCAGTTGCAAAAGATCACATATTGTGTTATTTCATTCATTTGCAATGTCAAGAATTGACGAATTTATCAGGAAAGAAAGATTAGTGGCTGCCTAGGGTAAGAGGGAAGAGAAATGGAGGGGAAATGGGAGTGACTGCTAATAGGTATGGGGTTTCCTTGTGGGATGATGAGTGTTCTCAAACTGACTGTGGGGATGGCTACATGACTGAATATGAGCAAAGCCCCTGAACTGTACGCTTTAATTGGGTGAGTGAAATGGGATGTCAATCAGATCTTACTGAAGCTGTCATCAAAAAAATAACTATGGGGGCGCCTGAGTGGCTCAGTCGGTTGAGCGTCCAACTTCAGCTCAGGTCATGATCTCACAGTTCATGGGTTCAAGCCCCGCGTCGGGCTCTGTGATGACAGCTTAGAGCCTGGAGTCTGCTTCGGATTCTGTGTCTTCCTCTCTCTCTGACCCTCCCCTGCTCACCCTGTCTCTCTTGCTCTCTCTCAGAAATAAATAAAAACATCAAAAATTTTTTTTAAAAAACTATGAATCAAATCTCTTGTCAGAATACTTACCAGAAAAAACAGTGATAATCAAAGAAAATGTTTTAATTGCAAATTGTGTCATGATCACAGATTGGAGATCAACTCGCAACTTTTCTTCTGAGTCTCCATACCTTATGTAAAAAGATAAGAAAGAAAGGAAAGAAAGGAAGGAAGGAAAAGCAAAGCAGGGAAAAAAGAAAAATCCCATCTCTGCTCACCTTGGTTGAAGGAGAAGCCTTCTGTGGTGAATTCTGAGTCATATCCTCAGCAGTACTTAGTCCAACTGCAGTGCTAGTTCTCGGAGTCGGGCGAGAACTGGAAAATACACATGGGTCAACATTACTCAGTGTTCAGAAACTCTATCCTGTTTACTATTATCTGGGAAAAAACACATGTCATGGAAAAAATGGTAGAATGTCAAGATTCTAGGTGATCTACATTGAAACTCTAATTTGTGTTTATACAACACCTTTTCTGTAAGTATCTTCAATTTCCTGACTAATTTATTATTTATTCACAGGCCCTACACTAGATACAGTATTTTCTATTTTAATCAGAAGCTTAGAACATTTTTTTAAGTAGGCTCCATGCCCAGCACACAGCCCAACAAAAGGCTTGGACTCATGGCTCCAAGATCAAGACCTGAGCAGAAATTAAGAGTCAGATGCCCTTGGGGCGCCTGGGGGGCTCAGTTGGACAAGAATCTGACTTTGGCTCAGGTCATGATCTCACGGTTTGTGGGTTTAAGCCCTACATCGCGTTCTGTGCTTACAGCTCGGAGTCTGGATCCTGCTTCAGATTCTGTGTCTCCCTTTCTCCCTCTCTCTGTCCCTCTCCTGCTCGTATTCTGTCTCTCTCTCTCAAAAATAAACATTAAAAAATTTTTTTAAAAAAGTCAGACATCCAACTGACTGAGCTACTCAGACACCCTTGATTTTATTATTTTTTAAATGTATGCTCCTATCAGCAGGATTAACATAATAATATACATCAGTCTACAAAGGGTGGAAAATATTTACAATTCTATTTCAGAAAATATTTGATACGGAAAATCATCTTGGTATCTACATAAGATAAAGAACAAGTTATAATCTGCATCTATATTTTACTGATTCCTCCTGTACTTAAAAATCCTGGTCAGGAGTGCCTGGGTGGCTCAGTTGGTTAAGCATCCAACTTCGGCTCAGGTCATGATCTCACAGTTCGTTGAGTTCGAGCCCCGCATCAGGCTCTGTGCTGACAGCTCAGGACCTGGAGCCTGCTTCAGATTCTGTGTCTCCCTCTCTCTGCCACTCTCCTGTTCACACTCTGTGTTTGTCTCTCTCTCTCTAAAAAATAAACAAACATTTAAAAATTTAAAAATGCTAGTCATACTCTGAGGGTCACCCCATTACCCCTGGATTTGGAGTTCTTCACTTATTAAGAAATTTTTCCACTGAGATCATTAGGGTCTTTTTTTTTTTTAATGTTTATTTATATTTGAGAGAGAGAGAAAAACAGAGTGTGAGCAGGGGAGGGGGCAGAGAGACAGAGACAGAATCTGAAGCAGGCTCTAGGCTCTGAGATATCAGCACAGGGCCCAATGCAGGGCTTGAACTCATGAACCCCAAGATCATGACCTGAACCAAAGTCAGACACTTAATCAACAAGCCATGCAGATGCCTCGATTAGGATCTTTCTTTTTTTTCGTTTCAAATGTTTTATTTATTTCTGAGAGAGAGACAGCATGAGAAGGGGGGGTGGTCAGAGAGAGAGGGAGACACAGAATCTGAAACAGGTTCTGAGCTAGCTGTCAGCACACAGCCCGACGTGGGGCCCGAACCCACAAACCGTGAGATCATGACCTGAGCCGAAGTCGGACGCCTAACCGACTGAGCCACTCAGGTGTCCCCATTAGGATCTTTCTTAATGAATTCCTTCAAACTCCCAAATATCAGGATCCTCATCTCTTTTGCTTACCTGGTTTTGTTCGTTCATAAACAAGTAGTTACTTAATTCACAAAATATGCCAAAGTTTTTAAAAAGCTGAATTAATATCTAGAATGTATATAGATAAAGTCAACAACCTTTATATTTCAATAGGGTAAAACAAGTCAGGAAATTTTAGTTCACTGTTATAACCCCTTTGTCATTAAATAAAACTATTTGTATACAAGAACAAAACTATAAATAAAATATGACACTTAACATTTACATATTATTAAAATTTTAAATACATGGGTCTTAATTATATTAAAATACCATTCTGTTCCCAATAAAATTAGTTCAATGATTACATTATTAAATAATATTACTTAAGCCTCCATACAAAACAACATTTGACATGGCACGCCTGGGTAGCTCAATCGAGTAAGCGTCCAACTTAGGCTCAGGTCATGATCTCATGGTTTGTGACTTTGTCTCCCTCTTTCTCTGTCCCTCCTCTGCTCTCTACCTTGAAAATAAACATTTTTTTAAAAAACTTTTTTAAATTAAAAAATTTTAACAAAAAACACAACCTGTTCTTTCCTCAAAGTCTTTACCCTTAAGCTCAACTGCTAAAATTTCACATTCAATTGTATTTGAAGGGCAAGTTAAAAAATGAGGAGGTTTTAACCCTTATAAATAGGAAACACGGGTGGTTTGCTTAAAAGCTTTTATTTTTTATTTTTTTTAATGTTTATTATTTTTGAGAAACAGAGAGAGAGCATGAGCAGGGGAGGAACAGAGAGAGTGGCAGACACAGAATCCGAAACAGGCTCCAGGCCCTGAGCTGTCAGCACAGAGCCCGACATGAGGCTCGAACCCTCAAACTGGGAGATCATGACCTGAATGGAAGGTGGACGCTTAACCGACTGAGCCACTCAGGTGCCCCTGGTTTGGTTAAAAACTTTTAAAAGTGCACAGCCAAGTCGACATTCCATGGGCCAGCACCTGACTCGAACTTCAAAAGCAGAGTGGTACAGGAATTTGGCATTCACATCCCCGCCCTTCATCTCTGTGGAACACGGTCTGCCAGGACAACAGGTGCTTTGAGAAGCCCTGCCTGCGGTCACGCACGCATTGCTTACTGCTCTGGATCTCACATACCTCAGAAGAAACATGGACTCATTCGGTTGACTGCCAACAGTACTTTTAGGCCGCAACTCAGCTGGATTTTCTGTGGCAGGAAAGAAAAAAACATTTTATGTAAAGGAACCAAAAATATCACGAGCAGGATATGATGCAGGCAGAAATTTAAAAAGAATGATAACAAAAACTAGAAATTCTCAGAAACAGCATCCTCAGCGGCATGAACGTGCTCCAGCGACAGCTCACCTAGTCTGAAAGAGTGACTTAGTCGCTGACTGCTCTTCTCCCCCTTGGCTTGACCACTCTGAGACTTCAAAACCTCCTTGGAATCTTGGGTCCCAGAATGCGGCAACACTTTTCTGCTGTTCAACAGGAGAAAGCCAACACAATCAAACCTATTTTGGAGCTTTCTATAGCATTCTGTGTAGAACAAGAGGTTGGAAAAGTTCATTAAATTACACATAACGCTTGGCAAAGCCGTGGAGTTAGGTGAGCATTGTCACCGAGTAGCTCAAGTGAGCACTTACTATGCATGAGGCTTTGTACTGACTGTGTGTCCAAACACCTTATCCCTGAGAAAAATAAATAGCAATAAATTGGGCAAGTGAACCAGAACTCAAAGTCCCAGTAAACCGGCAGTGAGCATCCCTCTTCTTTCTCCCCTCCCAGGACTGCCTGGCCTGGACTCCAACGCACGAGTACAGAGCCCCTAAGAGAGGCCTTCTATTTCTGCTCTAAGAAACAGGAAAGGGGACTCCGAAGGGTCAGAATAGAGGAAATGCCACGGTTTACTTTTTTTCTGTTTCCACTGTATGCTGTCCCCCCCACCAGGTAACCTAGAGCAGTGAGCTGTCAACGGCAGCTCGTAGCCAGTGGCTCAGACTGAAGGAGGGCATCTTCTCGAGCCAGAGAGCTAGGATCGGAAGAACAGGAGGCAAATCCCTGCTACTGTGCCCTTTTCTCTCCTCTCTCGCGGTCCTCCTGCCACTGAGCCCCAAACACATCCAGCAAGAACTAGAAACTGTAATACACCATGACTAAGCGGGTCTTATCATGGGACTGCCAAGGCTGGCTCGCTCTTTGAAAACCAGAGTCTGAAGAAGAAAAACCACATGATCTTCAACTGATACAAGAAGGCGTTTGACAAAATTCAACAATCATTCGAACTGAAGAAGGGCAGCTATGCAAACCTCCAGCTCATCGTACTTAACGGCAAAGGCTGATTGCTTTCGTCCTAAAGGCAGAAACCAGGCAAAGACGTTCACTTTCACCACTCCTGATCTGATGTCTTACTGAAAAAGTCCTAGCAAGGACAATTAGGCAAGAAGAGAAACCATGCGCATACAGATTAACAAGGAAGACAGCAAACTGAGGTCAGAGGTCTCCTGGGCCTTGCGGACACTGGGAACCAAGACGAGAGCCCCGCTTTCTGTTAGTCCCCACAGAGTGTAACATCACGGTGGGAACATGGTTGAAGCTCACTGAATCAAAGAAACCCAAGTTTGAGACAGACTTTAAATAGAATTCAGACTTCTGTATCCAATACACTGAATTTGCCAAGACGAAACTCAAGAATCATACAACCATTCACCACTGAATAAGTTGAAGGGGGAGAGTCAATTATTGGGCCTTTATTTGACTACTCTTCACCTTGTTCTATTTTTTTTATGTCTTTATTTTATTTTGAGAGACAGAGAGCAAGCAGGGGAGGGGAAGAAAGGGACACACAGAATCTGAAGCAGGCTCCAGGCTCTGAGCCGTCAGCACAGAGCCCGATGCGGGACTCAAGCCCATGGACTGTGAGATCATGAACTGAGCCAAAGTCAGACACTTAACTGACTTAGCCACCCAGGTGCCCCTCTTCACTTTGTTCTCAATACCATCATTTTTTAAAGTGTCCGGGGCTAAGAAGATTTTATAATAACAATGCAGTATATTAGTCAGATCAGACAGGATTAGACAGGATCAGACTAGGTTATGCTGTGGTAACATACAACCCATAGATTCCTGTGGCTTAGAACCTCCTAACTCCAGGGGCGCCTGGGCGGCACAGTCGGTTAGGCATCCAACTTCGGCTCAGGTCATGATCTCACGGTTTGTGGGTTTGAGCCCCGTGTCAGGCTCTGTGCTGACAGCTCAGAGCCTGGAGCCTGTTTCAGATTCTGTATCTCCCTCTCTCCCTGACTCTCCCCTGCTCACGCTGTCTGTCTCTCTCTCTCAGAAAGAAATAAAAAACATTAAAAAAATTTTTTTAAAGAATCTCCTAACTCTGCCGCTCTCAGGCACATGGCCACTGAAGGCTGGCTTATCACAGTCACTAAAGACCCAGCCTGACAGCAACTCCATTTGGACATTTTCTTCCCAATTAGCTCATCAGGAGGAAGAAGTGTGGCCAATCTCTTACTGGCTCTTCAGGTGTCTATGGAGAATGAACACACATCACTTCTGCTCACCTTTCATTAACCAAACCAAGTGACATGACCACACTCAACTTGAAAGGGGGTAAGGAGATCCCACCATGTGCTTGCAAGGTGGGAAGTGAGTTATATTTGCTGAACAGAACTCATGACTACCATACTCAGTCACTGACTGGAGAATAAACAACTGATCAGAAAAATGAGCAAAATTGAGAACACAGAAGGTCACAACTAAAGCCATACTTAAACAAATGCTTGATTTTCTCCTATATGAAAGCAGACAAATTCACATCGTTGATGCTGCATTATTACAACAGTAATCACTATGACCATCTGATAGCCACGTCCCCCCACAAAGACAAGCCTACACGCTACCTGAAGGAGGAATTCTCAGTGCTCGATTCATGGTCTCTCCTAGCAAAGGCATCCTTCCAAAATGAATGCTGCAGTAGGCCTGCCCAAGTTAATCTGTACAAAACATAAATGTTAAAACTCTCTCTTAACAGGATTTACCACACATAATTCCCAAGTCACATCCCAATTACGTATATCAGATTTTATAATTTATAAATTTCTCTATTCAATGTACCTCTGCACTTCTTTCATACTTTACTTGCATTGCAGTATACAATTAACCTCTTAGCAACACTCTAAAAAATAATTCAGAACCCTTAAATGGTACAGAATGAGTCTAAAAACTAAATATTAGAGGGGTGCCCGGGTGGCTCTGTCGGTTAAATGTCCGACTTCAGCTCAGGTCATGATCTCGCGGTTCATGGGTTCAAGCCCCGCATCGGGCTCCATGCTTACAGCCAGCTCAGAGTCTGGAGCCTGTTTCAGATTCTGTGTCTCCCTCTCTCTCTGACCCTCCCCTGCTCACGCTGCCTCTCTCTGTTTCTCTCTCTCTCTCTCTCAGAAATAAATAAAATATTTAAAAAAAAAAACTATTAGAAGTCTCAGGTTCATATTGCATGCAGCCTGATGAAAACATTTTCGGTTCTCCAAATAGTCTATGAAGAGGGCCTATAATTAGCTTAAAATTTTATTTATTATTATTTTTTTAATTTTTTTTTTTTTTTTGAGTGTGAGAGCATGAGCAAGGGGGAGAGACAGAGAGGGAAACAGAAGATCCAAAGAGGGCTCTGCACTGACAGCAGCAAGCCCAATGCAGAGCTCAAACTCACAAACCACGAGGTCATGACCCAAGCCGAAGTCGGACACTCAACCAGCTGAGCGCCCAGGTGCCCCTTTAGCTTAAAATTTAAAGTAAATATATCATTATCAATCTATAATTCTATCATCCTTTATTCTACATACCCTACCTGCTTCATGACTTTCAGTTTTGGGACTTCACTTTTAAAATTTCACTTAGAAATAAGCAAGAAAATCAACCTCATGATTTTACAGTCATATGTCCGTGTAGGAATCAAATGTTATCCAGCTCTTTGCCCACGTTAAAATGACTTGAGGCTGAGGTGGCTTAGTCAGTTGGACATCTGACTGCTGACTTCAGCTCAGGTCATGATCGCAGGGTCGTGGGTAAGGATCCACAATGAGCACGGGGCCTGCTAGGGATTCTCTTTCTCTCAGCTCCACCCCTGCCTCTGCCCTTTCCCCCCCACTCGTGCACCCTAAAATAAAATTGTTAAAAATAAAGACTTTAGGCTGAACCAAAAAGCCAGACTCACTTACAAAGCATAAATTTTTACTACTAATAAGAGTATGCTCTGGTTATAATCATCAGGCACAGAATGGCTAAGCCTGACTAAAATTTCAATACAAAAAAGAAAACTTGACTCTTCAAAATGTCTCTATTGGAACAAAAACTACTCTGATCAAAATCAAAACATGATTAATAAAGAGAAGGAATCTGTCATCACATATAGTATCTTTTTTTTTTTTACAAAGAGCTCTTAAAAAACACTAACAGAGAAATAAAAATTGCCAATAAAGTGAAATTTCTTTCTTGTCACCTTAGCAAAATGTGTAAGGTCAATAATCTAGTGTAGGTAACACTGGGAGGGAAGGGGTTGTCTAGTGGTGTTACACCAGCGCACATTCCAAGAATGTAGCAAATGCACCCAACTATTTCACATTCTTAGCCTCTGGCCACCAACTCCACTTTCAGAAACCTCTTAACGGTAACTGCCTAAAGGAACAATAAATACACAAAAGGGTATTTACTGTAGCAGCATATGTAATATTCTAAATCAAGAAATCCTCCAGGGGCACTTGGGTGGCTCAGTCAGTTAAGCATCCAACTCTTGATTTCAGCTCAGGTCATTACCTCAGAGTTTGTGAGTTCAAGCCCCTCATCAGGCTCTGCACTGACAATGTGGAGCGTGCTTGAGATTCGGACTTTTCTGCTCTCTGCCCCTCCCCTGCTCACTCACATGCTTGCTCGCTCGCGCTCTCTCTCTCTCTCAAAAATAAACAGATGTTCAAAAAGAAAAAAAGAAAAAGAAAAAGAAATACTCTAGGGTGGCCTGGATGGCTCACTCACTCACTCAGTTAAGCTTCTGACTCCTGGATTTGGGCTCAGGTCATGACCTCATGGTTCTTGAGTTTGAGCCCCATGATGGGCTCTCCACTCACACCACAGAGCCTGCTTGGGATTCTCTCTCCTCCCTCTGCCCCTTCCCTGTTTGTGCTTCTGTGCTATCTCTCAAAAAAAAAAAAAAAAAAAAAGGGGGGGGCAGAGGGGGGAAAAAAAAAAAAACAAG